>NW_028258320.1:52182954-52334469 GCF_053883595.1 Heterocephalus glaber | reverse complement strand
CAACTCACTCTCTGTTTTGCAAGAGAAATAGACTATGAGCCCCAGGGAGTACTCCAGGGCAGGCTGGGAGCTGTAGGCCTGTGAAGCCAAACATGCCTGGGAGTGCAACCTACAGCCTGTCCTCCAGACAGTCCTGCAGCCCTTGAAGTGGAAGCAGGGAATCTTAACACAACTCTGGTCTTCAAAGGAAAGAGATGATGTCCACAGTGCCCAGGTTGGAGCCTGACCCCTCAGATCCACTAGTGACGTTCTCATTCTCAAGTCCTCTGGTTGGTCACTGGTCCAGCCCTATTCACAGGTTGCACCCAGTAGGAAGCAGGACTCCATCCAGTCCTGCCCCTCCTGCCCGCCCCCCAGGCACTTCCATACTTGCCTCCAACACCCATGACTGTGCTCCAGATACTCCCCTCATCCCACCAATCTCTGCTCCAACCCTGAGCTCCTAGACTGGCATAACCTCCACATCTGGATAACTTCTCTTCCTGTCCTCCTCCCCAGGGGTGGGCTGAGAGGCCACCTGTCCCTTGCTGTGCAGCTAGCAGGGACCCTCTGAACCAAACAGAACAGTGATGAGGCCTCCCTCCAGGTGAGCTGCCTCTCTAAGAGTTTTCTGTCCTGGTCTCCACTAATTCTAGAGCAAACTGAGAACTAGGCAGCAGGACCAGGAGTGGCTTCCATCACTGTCCCTGGAGGCCTGGGCAGCAAGGTTTGGGGAACATTTTCCCCACTGTCCTAGGGAATAGAGAGCTCAGCACAGCCTAGCCTGGCTTGACAGTACCTAGCAGTCCTGCCAAGCTTCCAAGAGAGACTGACTCACTGGGCATTCGTAGGTTCTTATACATTCAAGCTTCTGTGTTTCCTGAGAACAACCTAGGCTCAGAGAACCCTGCAGGTGGACTTTGGTCTCTGTGCAGACCTGCACAGAGGTGTCCCCACAGAAACACATGAGTAGAAATTACCAGGAGCCTCACTGGTCTGCAGCTTGGCTCATGTGTGACCGGGGCCAGCTCCTTCACCCTCTAAACTGGTGCATGCCTTAGGTAAAGGAGATAGTATCTGTCCCCAGTGCCTATACTAATGGGAGTCATTGCCAGCAAGCCTTTATCACGGTTGATTGCACACTGTGGTCAAAGATAATGATATTAGAAGAAAACCACAGACCCAAAATGTTCAATATTAGCAAACTGAATCCAGGAAGAGAGAAAAATGATAGAACTTCATGACCAAGTGTAATTTATCCTGGGAATGTAAAGCTAATTCTTCACTTGAAAAGCAATCCATGTAATTCACCACATCAACAGAAAGATACACATAATAAACTCAATAGATGCCGGAAAAAAATCTTGGAAAAAATTCAACATCTATGCATGATAAAAACTCTCAGGAAAGGAGTCAAAGGAAACCTCCTTCATCTGACAAAAGGGATCTATAGAAACAGAGCTTACATCCTTCTCAGTGATGGAAGATTGGGTGTTTTACCCTAAGACTGGGAACAAGGCAAGAATGGCCACTCTTCCCACTCCTATTCACTATCATGTTAGAGTTCTTAGTGCATAAAGAAAGGAAAAGAAATACAAGGTATAATTTGAAAGGAAGAAATAAAACCATCCCTATTTAAAGATGATGCAATTGTCTGGCAAATTATTGTCTGCAGAAAATTCAAAATAATCTACCAAAAACCTACTGGAACAAATAAGTGAGTTTAACAAGGCCAACATATAGAAGCCAATCATATTCCTACATGGCAGCCAGCCTTCCATATCAGTTCATCCGTATCAGTGGATTCAACCAACTACAAATTGAATATATGTTTTTAAAAATTGTTTCTGTACTGAACATGTGGAGAATTTGTTAAGCAATGTTAGAAATGGGTTTAGAATTTTATCAAATCCCTTCTTGGTATTTATTGAGCTAAGATTTTTTTCTATAATGTTTGGCTTATAAATTGCTTGAAATTAAGCAATCTGCATGTCTGGGATAAATTCTATCATAGGTTATTCTCTTTATTTCTTCTTGCATTTGATTTGCTAATATTCCTTTTATGACTTTTGTGTCTGAGGGGCCTATAATTTTCTTTTTGAACCAGTTTCATTTCCAGGTCAGGGTTACGCAAGCTTCATAAAACATATTAGACAATATCTAGTCTTCTTTATCAGAAAAATTTATATAGTTTGAGAATTGCTTGTTCCGTAAATGTTTGAAAGGACTATCCACAACTCTTTACTTAGAGATAATTTATAGATAAAATTTTTAAAAGTTTGTAATTCCTCACCTACTTAGTCTTTCTCATGTTTCTTGAAGTAATTTTGTTAATTTATATCTTTATAAAATTATTTGTATTTAAATTTTTTTTTTTTTTTTTTGGTACTGGGCATGGAACTCGAGTCCTTGCGCTTGTGAGGCAGGCAGTGGAACCACTGAGCTAAATCCCCAGCCCTGTATTTAAATATTTTAACTTCATGTCTGTTGTAATTATAATTTTGCTTGCAATTACAATTTTTTTCCATTAAGTTTATTGGTACATTTTAGGTATAAAATACAGTTACATTCATCATTGGGATCTTGTACCTTTACATGATATATCTTGGTTCTTATGTTTTCCCCATTCCCCTGCCCTCCCTTCACCCTCTCCACCCTTCCCTATTTACAAAGACTTTGTTTCCATTTTTTTCCTTTTCTCATATTTTTTCTTTTTCCCTTCTTTCCTTTCCCCTACTCCTTTAGACCATTTATTCCTATTACACAGTATCAAGTATACATTTTTAAAAATTACAATATCAAGATTTAGAGGACATTACCACAGATTTTACAAAATTTAAAAGGATGTAGAAAGCATATTACAAAAATCTTTTTTGATAAATTTAACAACTTCTATGAAGTACCTTGGAAGATAAATTAATGAAACTGACTCTAGAAGAAAGATAAAATTTGAATATCACCTATTAATGAAAGTATATTCCTAGCTTGAAAACCTACCTATATGACAACAGCATTTTATATACATTTTAACTGATAATTTTATACACATTTTAACTGATAAATTATATCAAACATTTAAAGCAGAAAAAAGAAGGAACACTTTTCCCTTCATTTTAGGAAATCAACATTGTACTAATCCTAAAACTGGATAAAGATAGTAGAAGAAAAAAGTATGAACATAGATAGAAATTTGTGTAACAAAACAAACTATTAGAAGTCAGATCTGGCAGTATGTAGAAAGTTGTTTTATTATAGGAATGGCAGTGTTGGTTCAGCATTGGAAGATCCACCCCCCAAAGTCATCATTTTTTTTTTCAATAAATAATCTTTTAATTATGTATCTGTGGTATTCAACATGAAAATATACATTTATTTGACATTTTTCTGTAAGCAGTTTTCTTTGAGTCAAATGCATAGGGTTTTAATTAAGCAAGGTGAAATATATTTGTCACATATAAGTACAGTTAGTATTCATGTAGTTTGCTTTTTGTTTTGATTTGCTTTTATAATTTAGAGGTCTAGGCCACTAAAACATAAATTTTGGTCTTAGGATTTTTCCCCTAGCTTTATTTTAAATTCTTGGTGTATATGCTCCATCTTCTGGGTAACAATAGATATTTTTAATTGAATGCTATATCTTATATTAAGATATATATATATATTTGCAGACTTGTGTACATGTGTTTTTGACAAAGTCCAGTTGTTTTCACGCAACATGTAGATTAGCAAATGATTTTCATATGATGACTAGATCTCTGCATCTATCCCAATATAACTGTTACAAAAAGTACACATTTTTTCCTATTTTTCTTTCATAATGGAGCCAACATTGTCATTTACATAAAATTTTGTTTGTTTGTTTGTTTGTATTAAATTCTTTTATTGGTACATTGTAGGTATACAACACAATTACATTTCTCATTGGGAATTGTACCTTTACATAATGCATCTTGGTTCTTATTTTTTCCCCATTCCTAGCCCTCCCTTCACGCCCTACACCCTTCCCTATTTACAAACACTTTATTTCCATTTTTTCCATTTCTCATCATTTTTTCCTTTCCCTTCTTTCCTTTCCCCTGTGCCTCCCACTACCCCTACCCCTTTGGACGTTTTCTTCCTATTTTACATTATCGATTATTCATTCTAATCATTGGTACCTTTTAGGTATACAATATAATGACATTCATCATTGGAAATTTGCACCTTTACATAGTCTCTCTTGGTTCTTGTTTTTCACCTTTGCCCAGCCCTCCCTTCAACCCCTCCAGCCCTCCCTATTTACAAAGATTTTGTTCCTATTTTTCCATTTTCTCATATTAATCCCATTCCCTTCTATCCTTTCCCTTAGCCCTCCCACTTCCTTCCCCTTTGCCCCTTTTCTTCCTATTTCACATGACCTATTATACATTTAGTTCTTATTTACACTTTCAGTTTCTCACACCAGAGAAACTATTCGGTATTTACACATCTGTGTCCTATTTATTTCACTTAAGAGTATTGCCTCAATGTGCATCCACTTAGCTATAAATTTCTCTAATTTCTCATTTTTTATGGCTGAGTAGTACTCCATTTTATAAAAAAACCACATTTTCTTTATCCAGTCTCCAGTTGATGGGCATTTGGGCTGTTTCCAAGTTTTAGCTATTACAAACTGCGCTGCTATGAACATGGATGAACATGTATCACTGTGGTATGATTCTTTTAATTCTTTGGGGAAGATCCCCAGCAGTGGAATAGCGGGGTCAAATGGGATTTCCAGTCCTAGTTCTTTGAGGTATCTCCATACTGATTTCCACAGTGCTTGCACCAGTCTACACTCCCACCAGCAGTGGAGAAGGGTTCCTCTTTCCCCACAGCCCCGCCAGCATTGGTTATTGGTTGATTTCATGATAGCAGCCATTCTTTCTGGAGTGAAGTGGAATCTCAGCGTTGTTTTCATTTGCATCTCTCAAATGACCAGTGACGTTGAACATTTTTTCATGTATTTATTTGCTATTTCTACTTCTTTGTGTGAGAAATGTCTGTTCATTTCAGATGCCCATTTTTGGATTGGGTCTTTAAATTTGGGAGATCTGATCTTTTTAAGTTCTTTATAGATTCGAGATAGTAGACCTTTGTCTGAGGAAGAGCAGGTGAAGATTTTTTCCCACATTTTGGATTGTCTCTTCACACTGCTGGTGGTTTCTCTTGCTGTGCAGAAGCTTTTTAATAAGAAGAGATCCCATTTGTTGATTGTTTGTGCTAGTTCACAGGCAATTGAGGTTTTGTTCATAAAATCGTTTCCTACACCAATGTCTTCAAGGGTTCTACCTAACCTCTGTTCCAACTGGCTCAGAGTTTCTTTTTTAATATTTAGATCTTTAATCCATTTTGATTTTAGTTTAGTGCATGGTGAGAGATACAGGTCTAGTTTTAATCTTTGGCAAGTTGAAGCCCAATTTTTCCAGCACCATTTATTAAAGAGGCTATCTTTCCTCCAGTGAGGGTGTTTGGCTCCTTTGTCAAAGATGACAAAGTCATCATTTTAGCAGAGGAAAGGAAAAAGCCATATGATCCTATATGATCACAAGTTGGAGAAAAAGTATTGGACTAAATTCTACAGCTGTTCATGGTAAAAGCTATCAGGAGACTAGAAGTAGAACAGAACCTTCTCAACAGATCAAAGACATGTACTCCATATTTCCAGCAAAAATTCCTTATATGAATGGAGAAGATACAATGCTTTCTCCCTAAGGTGGGGAACAAGGGCACATATGGCTACTCTTCATCTGTCCATTAAACTTTGAAACATAGGCCCAAACCAAAATATTCTGGCAATAAAATGACACAACTAGGATAGGATTGGCAAGGTAGAAGCAAAATCTTTATATGTAGATGAAATGATCATCTACAGAGAAAATACTAAGAAATCTCTAGGAGCCCCTAGAACTTGTATTTGAATTTATCAGGATTAGAAAACACAAGGTATGTATAAAAATTCAGGTCTATGTATACTTGCTATAAATGAAGAACTGGATATTGAAATTTAAAAGTTATGTAGGAGTACAAAGGACCTAGAAAAGTAAAAAGAAAAAGAAAAAAAAGTGTTGGAAGACGTTTAGTAACTAATTTTAGGACTTCCTCTAAAGCTACAGTAATCAAGGCAGTGTTGGTATAAGGAAAGACATATACATCATTGGAATAAAACAGAGAATCTAGAAATAGAACCACACATATATGGTCCACTGAATTTTGAAAGATTATTTAACATTAGCATTTTATAGAATATAAACTCAATTTAAGAGACGAGGAAGAGATAGTGTTTTCAGCAAATGGCACTAGAACACCTGGTATCCGTATATAAAAAATTAACCTCAACCCTTTTTTTCCATACATGAAAACAACTTGAAGGGATCTATGAACCTAAATAAGAAAGCCTAAAAGTATAAAACTTTAAGAAGAAATTATAAGGGAAAATATTTATGAATTCAGGGTAGGCAAGAACTACCTAGGATACAAAAACCATGATGTATAAAAGAAAAAAATTGATAAATGAGATTCTATCAAAATTTAGAACTTTAAATGACATCATTAAAATGAAGAGTTGTCCTTAAACAGACCATATTTACAATGCAGATAACCTATGACCAGAATACATAAAGAATTCTTAGAGTTCATTAATAGACAACCCAATTAAAATGTAGACATAAGAGGATGATAAATAGCCAGTATAGCACAAGGAATGGTGTGCAACTCTAGAATCAGAAAAATACTAATCAGTACAATAATAAGATTGAACTATACACTCATTAGGGAGATGAAGTTAAAAGTTTTAAAAGCCTTGTCATGACTTTTTCTTTTTGTTGGATTCTCCCCCTTTGGGTTTAATTTGTCATGCCCAAGGGATTCATTCTGCTGGGCTTCCTGGGGTTGTGATCCTCATTGTCTTTTTCTAGGGTATTGTCTAAAATTTTTTGTAGTGCTGGTTTGGTATTCATGAAGTTCCTAAGGTGCTCTTTATCATGAAAGTATCTTATTTCTCCATCAATTTTGAAAGATAGTTTTGCAGGGTACATCAATCTGGGTTGGAGGCTGTTTTCCTTTGGGGCTTGAAATACATCACTCCAAGTCTTCTTGCCTTGAGGGATTACACTGAGAAGTCTGCTGTGATTCTGATGGGGTTTCCTTTGTATGTGATTTGCTTCTTTTCTCTAACTGCTTGTACACTTTTTTTGTTCTGTTGGGTTTCTGGAATCTTAACTATTATATGCCTATGTGTAGATTTTTTATTTTATTTATTTATTTATTTATTTATTTATTTATTTAGGTATTGGGGATCAAACTCGGGACCTTACGCTTGTGAGGCAGGCAGCAGAACCACTGAGCTAAATTCCCAGTGCTGTGTAGATTTTTTTTTTTTGATCAAGGCTAGTTGGAGTCCTATGTGCCTCACTTATCTGTATGTCAAGTACTTTTCCCCTGCTTGGGAAGTTTTCTGTCATCACTTCTGTGAACAGTTTTTTTTATGTCATCTGCACTCTCTCCTGTTTCTTCATTGACTCTGATCAGTCTTATGTCATTCTTCTTTGCATTGTCTAGCAGCTGCTGGGCTGATTTCTCATGGTCCCTTTCTATTTTAAAGAAATTTTTCTTTTCCTGTTCACTAATTGCAATCTTATCTTCTGTATATGAAATTCTGTCCTCACATTGGCTCACTCTGTTGCACAAACTTTCAATGGAGTTTTTAATCTCCTGGAAATCTGTTTACATCTGTTTTATGGATTCCATTTGTTTCCTATGTTGGGATTCCATCATGTTCCTCAGTTCCTCTATTATTTTTAATCTGTGTCCACACTAGATTTATTAATCATGTCTTGCACTATGGGCACAATCTCTGCTGTTATCTGAGAAATTATTTCTGATTTCATTTTTTTCCAGATCCTCTTTTGTTGCCCATTCAGGGAGTCCAGGTGGCTGAGTATCAGATTGTTCCACCTTGTTTCCCTTTGGGTTGCCTTAGGTGATATGGAAGTCTGGTTTTGAGGCTTGTTTACATGTCTTCTCATTTCAACAGATGCAGCCTGCTGTGTCTTTGTTGAGGCAACTTTTTGCTCACCCAGTGGTCTTCAATTCTCAGCAAGCCACAGAGCTGCCTTTTCTCTGCTGCTCACCAGTACCCTAATTCCTGGATTCAGGAAGGTGGCCTTCTGGATCCCTGAGCTGACCTGTTGTCTGGGTGGCCTTCTGGCTGGGGCCTGTGCACACTTGGGATGATATCTAGGTGTGCCACTGGCTAGGGCCCCTATGTAGCTGTTGTCTGGGAGGGTCTTTGGTTGGGGGCTGTGCACCCCAGTTCCTGGTGTGTGAGTGAGCTTCTGGCTAGGGTCTCATGCACTTACTGATGGCACTGGGGCAAAACTCTGGCTGTTGCTTGTGTGCCTGTGCAGCTCTTTTCCAGGCAGGCCCTTGGCTTGGGCCAGTGTGCCCCAGCCTCTGCGGTCGGGATGGAGCCCTGGCTGGGACCTGCTTGTAGCTGTGCTGCTCTGCTCCACACCACTGCTCCCCCAACTAAGGTGGTCTGGTGTGCCTTTATTGCAGAGATTTTCTTCACTTTTCCAGTGGGCTTTAATTTTCATCAAGGGGCCTCAGAGAGGCCCTCTTTCTGTTGTTCACTTCTACTGTATCTTCTCAAGCTCAGAACAATGTCCTTTATAACCCCTGCAACTCTGTGGTGTGGATCTAGGTAATGGCTCTGCACAGCTGGCTGGGGGGGGGGGGTGTACTGGTGCCCGCTAGGCTCACCTCCTTGGTGCTCTGGGGTGGTGGTATGGCCTGCAATTATAATTTTCTTTCATTTTTGGATCCTGTTTGCCATGGGTTGACTGCTATCTACTGCTGTTTCCCCTACAGACCAGTAGTTGAATGTATTGGTTAATTTTGATTATTTTTCCAATTTTTTAGTGTTTACTCTCAAAATGATCAGTTCTCTCTTCATGTTTGTTTTGTATTTTTCATTTTAACTACTGTAGTTGAAGACTTCATAAATGACCAGTTGTCATATCCCAGAATTTTAACAAGTAGCATTTTAATTTTCATTACTTTCTAAACGCTCTGTGATTATGGTTTTGCTAGCCTCTCTAACTATCATGGAGGATTTATTGTAAATTCCTCATGGCTAGGGGTGACTGCATGCATCACAAGGACAGCTTAGCAGTGTAGTGAGAAGGGGACTTCAGTCCTCAGCTCTTGGGCTCCCCTGGACTGCAGCAAGGCCCTTCTGTCCTTGCTAAGTGGCACTATCCTGTGGCTTGTCATGGAGAAGAATGGGTGTAAATATATGCAGCCCTGGAACTAGCCCAACCTATTTAAGGACAGTTATCACAGTGTTGTTATTCACTTCTAGTTTATTTCATTGAGGTTAAAAAAATGTTATCTTAACAAAAGCATTTTTTTTTTTAATTTTGGAGGTTTCACAAGGCCTCGTATCTGGACAATTTTTATAAAATTCTAATGTACACTTTGGTGCTTGCAAAAAAGAAGCATATTCTTTATGAGACACATAGTGTTTTATAAAACAATTAGTTCAACCTTGCTTTTTGGGAATTTTGACTCCATCTGTTAAAAACTGACAGAAATACCTTATCATTTCCCACCACAGGGAGTTTCTGGAAACTTGTCTCAAAATTCAGAAGTCTTGCTGTATACACTTTGGTATTGTAGTCTTCAAAAGTAAGGCTCCACAGTTTTATCCTTTATCATTTCTTGTTGCCCTGGTTTCCTCTCATCTCATCTTGCTCACCCCCTTCACTGTTTCCTGCACAGAGAACCCCCGGATCCTCCTATATTACAGATCTCTCACTCATTTCTAGTTTCTTCAGGCTGCCTTAGCAGACTGTCTCCAAAGATTGGTTCTCCTAATCTAATCAACTGAGTGATGACATTTCATTTCCCTTATGCAGGATGCTTTTATGAGCTCCATGGTATGCGTGTGTTGGTTAAGTTTTGAGGTACATGGTGTGCGTGTGAGGAATGTGAGTGTGTGTGACTTATATATGTATGCACATATGTGTACATCTGTGTGTGCAGGACTCTCAGCCCTGTTTGTCCAGAAAGGATGTGTGGGTTGGTTTTCTTCTTCTGGAGTCCACTTAGAAGATACTTCTTGATGGTTCATCTCCTGAGAGCCATGGCTGTGTGGCAGCCTTAGAGGAGACCGTTTCTAGGAGTCCAGGTACAATTCTAAGCATGGCTCCTGTCTTTGGAGCACTTTTGTTCTAGTCCATGTACTTAGAAAGCCAGATGGCTGTGTGTCCTTGGCTCCTGGAATTGCCTCTAGTCCAACCTGAGGTGCTCTCCTGAGGGGCTTCCAGACACCGTTCCTGCCACACAATGTGGTGGTCCCTGGCCATTCTACCTGCTGGATTCTGGAGGACAGTACAGCATAGCTGCTCTCAAAACACCCACCCCTGCTCTAGTTACAGGCTTTGGGTTCCTCAAAAGGGGCCCGCCCCCTTCCTGTGCTGCACCCTCCCCACTGCAGAGAGCAGCAAATAAACCACCAATTACTTGTGTTTCCTGCCCGAGATGCCAGTATCCCAGTTGGCCAAAATTCCTACCACATTCCCACAAAAGATGGCAAGTCCTTATTTTGACAGGCATTACAGAGTTTTGTGTTTTTCTCTGTTCTCAGAGGCATCTTATGGGAAGTCTGAAGAGAAAGCCTGCAACAGGGAGAGGCCAGCTAGGTATTTTAAATGGAAACTGTTCCCCAAGTAATTTTGAACTTAATGAAAAACAACATAAGGCTTTCATTCTAGAAAGTGGCTTTTGATAAATCTTTCTTTTTTTTTCCTTTGCTTCATTAAAGCCAGACTTAGGAAATGGAAAAAAAAAAAAGCAGGATCAACAAGGTATAATTTGCTGTTATTATCCATCCTAGAAAGCAATTTTCTTCTCTAAATATAAAAGCATTCTAACACTCAAAACAGAGAAACAAACAAGAAACGATTCAGAATGCTGTGACTCCAGGGTGGAGAGCAGCAAGTTGTTTGTCTTAGTGACTTCATTCTCGGGAGTAAATGCAACAGACCCAGGAGCTAGACACTTATGGGAAGGTCAGGAAGGTGCAGCAGTGAAGGGCTGGGCACTGGTCAGCCTCAGAGCAGGGAAGGCCCACCAAGTCACTGTTTCTTTTGCTTGCAGAAGAAGGCTCCCAAAGCTACATGGGGCTACCAGGAAGCACAGATCCAGGGCTTCTAAGAACGTGTGAGGACTAAGTTTTAGAATACTTTATCCCATCCCCTCTCCAGCACCTGGTCAATTAAGTCTGTTCCCTTCAAAGCCTCCTCATTCAACTGGGGTGGGTAAATTCCCAGTGATTTTTCCTTTGGCAGACAAATATCCCAATTCTAGTACAATCAGACTTCTGCACTCTATCCTGAGGCTGGCCCTGTCTGTGTATGTACACATGCACTGTGCACATGTAAATACATGCATGCACATAGCTATGCACTCACATACATAAATGTGAAGAGCTCACCCACCCTCTGCCAGCTCTCTCCTGTTCTTGCTACCAGGCCCCTCCTAAAGACATTTCTTACAAGTGGACTGAAGGGGGTCTCCAGAACTGTCCAGGAGGTCCAGGGCTGGTGACTGGCCTAGGGGTCCAGTGACCTGCCCTAGAAGCTGTTCCAGTAGCAAGTACTCTGGGCAGCTGTGATGAGGCCAGTTCAGGGGCCCACTAGGTGGCACCTTCGGGAGCTCAACAGCAGGTACCAATCTAGGCAGCCAGTCAGCTAGGGCTACAGTGGGGGGCCCATGAAGGGGGAAAAGGTAGGGGCAGATGGCTCCATGTGGGGGCAGAGTGGCCCTCAGGGATGCCGGGGAGGGGCACAGGCTTGCCGAGCACAGCAGCTCCCTGGGAGGTGAAGGTCAGGCTGCATTCCTTGCCGAAGCTGGAATTCTGACATCAGATTTTCCATGCTAGCATTTGGGGGAGGAGTTGGCAGGCAGGGAGCCAGGAGGGTGCAGGGACAGTTGGAGGTGGGGCAGAGCAGCTGATGCTGTCCCCAGCTCCACAGTCCCAAGGTCCAAGGCTGCAAGGCCTCTTCAGACAGCCTAGTGCCCCTAGGCCTTGCTGCCTGCCACAGCCCCCTAGAGCATCTTTGACTGTAGCTTTCTCATCCCAGACTGGCCTTGCTGAGTCACACGGGGGCTGGGTTAGGGGACTAAAAATAGCCAGAGGCTCCCTGTGCCTGTACTGGGAGTTATTATTAGGCCAGGGCAGAGCCTTCCGGCTGGGATGGCCTCTCCTCTCGGAACCACTGCCCTCCCCCGGGCTGGACACTGAAGCCATGTCCCTCTAGCAGCACAAGGGCAGGGTCTCTCTGCCTGACCTCCACCCATGGTGCTGTAGGGTGATACTGCTCCTGGCTCTTCCTCCTGGGGGAACCTGCTGTCCCTTCAGGAGGAGGAGACTTCCTTTCCTCAGCCAACTCTTAGGAGTATCTGACATCTCCAGGGTCTTTTTCTGGGCTGGAGGAAGCACTCAGTGGACAGCTGCTTTGTTTGTAGGGCTCAGTGCTAATGAAGAATGTGGGCCTTTTGTTCAAAAATGATCACCCTATCGGCCCAAGGGTCATTTTTGTAACCAGAGGCCTCAGGTACTGAAAGATCCCACTCTAGGCTGAGTCAGCACAGCTCCTACCCCCTATGCCCAAAGCCCAGCTCTTACCCCCTATTCCCAGTGTCCTCCCAGGCAGAGACCCTTGGGGAAAGACCTGACCCCCAACACAGAGGCACAGTGTAAGTTCAGAAAAATAGCTTCATGTTTTGCCTGATTATAAAAATGTTTCATGTTCCTCGTAAAAGTACAAACCATAGTCAAGTGTGGTGGTACTGCTGGTAATCATAGTATCCAGGAGATTGAGGCAGGAGGATCTCCAGTTCAAGGCCAGCCTGGGCTACATAGTGAGTTTAAGACCAGCCTGTACTGCATAGTGAGATCTTGTCTCAAAAAACAATAAAAAATACAAACCAGGCAAAAAACAAAGTTGCATCTACCTCATACACACCGATGCCTCTTCACAGGACAGCAGTAAATAGGCAGAGAAATGCTGCATCCCCTGTCCTGTGTCATTCTGTCTGGATAAACCTTGCCTGTGTTAAAGTTCAGCTGTATTTGATGGCTCTGCTGTAGTTCATTTGGCCCATACCCATTAATGGTCACTTATGTTGGGCCTGCCTTTTTTTTTGCTATTAAAACAAGACTGCAGAGGGGCTCCTTGAATACATCTTTCCCTACTGTGCAATTATTTATTTATTTATTTATTTGGTACTGGGGATCGAACTTGGGACCTTGTGCTTGCGAGGCACGAGCAGGAACCATTGAGCTCTGAAGAAGACTTTGGGTCAGAGAGAGCAGGCTAGTCTAAGATTTTGAAATCTTCAGGAATCTGGAGACCATGTCTGTGGTGGCATAAAGAGGAACTAGTTACATTTACCAACTGCCTAACCACTCACAACATCAGCTGCAACCTCCCATTGCTACTTAACCCCTCAGGCCTCACCTTTTCCTTTCCAGAGTGGTGGGAAGCCCTAGCAAGGTAAGGGCAGGGAGAGTGGGACATGGATGGGGGCTGGCACCCTATGACACAGAGTATGTGGTCAACTCCCCAGAGGAGAAGGCCCTAGTCTCTCTGGACAGCCAACTCACCTGTGGTTTCTGTGCTCTGTCTCTGTCACATCCTGACCTAGTCTCCATTGGGAAAGGTTCTGGGGAAGGACCAACACTACCAGGAATCCTCATCCACACTTGTCAAGGAGCAAAGCTGCAGAAAAGCTCTGCCTTTTGTGTGGGGGCCTGGTGTCAATTCTCCCCGGCACAGGGATCAGGCTGGCTGACCAAGCCCTCATGGGAGCCCACATTGCCATCCTCAGACATCCTCCCTGGGTCTGAGAGGTGGACCTGCCCAGAGGGCTGGAAGTGTGTGTGTGTGTGTGGGGGGGTGGCGGGGTTCCTCTCTGGTGTTAAAGATGAGCAGTGTGAGGAACTTCTGAGTTTAGAGAGGATGTGAGCCAGGACATTCTGGGAAGACAAAGCAGGGATTTGAATCTCATCCAGCCACACCCTGCCCCCTTCAGTGGCCCAGGTTCCTCAGGAAGCCCCAAGGGAAACAGGAACTTCTCTGGAGCCGCTCTCTGTCCCTGGAATTTCCCTGGGTGGGACATGGTATGGAAGGGATTGCAGTGTCCTACCAAATACTAACAAGAACTCCCCTAATGTGGGTTGCTGGAAATCTACCATGCCTAATAAATAACAACCAGAGAGATACCACCTTCCAGGAGCCTGTGTGACAGGATCCACTGTGATGACACCCGTGAAGCACAGGCCTTCCTGGTGATGGTGAAGATCCAGTAGCCTCTCTGTTCCAGGCAGTGCTTCCTTCCACTCAACCCCCCAAAACCCACCACATGGGCCTGTTTTTTGCCCGGTTTGCAGAGGAGACTGGGCACTGGGTCATGTAGCTCTGCGGCTGACACCCACAGGAAAATTGCAGACGCAGCTACCTAGATTCTCTCACATTTGAATTCTGCATAGTGGTTGGAAGAGATCATCCCTGAGAGCAAATCTGTCCAGAGCCTAAGGATGCATTGGTATGCTGTTGATGTCACCTGTGAGGTAGCAGCTTTATATAACTATCTCAATGTCCTTTGGCAAAGCAGGGCATTTGGTGTCTACCTGTCAAGGGAATTTATTACTAAAAATGTTGAATTTTTTTTAAAGGCTGAAGGGAAAGCTGAGTGGTTTCAAAACATGAAACCACTGAGCTGTGGCCCTGTGTGTCCCTTGCTAGGACAAGCGAGTCTTCCTGGAGCAGATAGCACCTTTAATAAGACCCTGTTATGTTCAGGCCCCCGAGAGTACTCTGGATGGGAATGCAAGAGGCCACTGGGGCAGAATCAGAACCCAAATCAGCTGGGCCTGGGGCAGCTGTGTATCTCCTTCACCTGGGTCTTGGCAGGACAATCCCTGAAGTGAATGGCTGGCAGGGAAAGGGGGGGCCATTGAGAATCTCAACCCAGCCCTCTCCAAGGTACTCAGGGGAGGCCCCCATCAAGCACTATTTGGATTCACAACTATACAAGGCCCTAGGAAACTGTGAGCTAGGATGCCTCAGAACTGCCCCATATGTCTGTGATATGGTGCACGTAGGGCTCTTGTCAAATTTCACAGGAGGACATGCCTAATCTGAGCTCCGTGTCTGGTCTAAATACCCTGGACATGGCCAGCCAGGGTCCTGACAGACAGAGGTCAGGGCAGAGAGAAGAGAAGAAGGTTGAGGACTCAGCCCTACACTGGGCTCACCCCCATACAAGGGAGATAGAGGAGGCTGTGTCTGTGACCACTCAGGTAGACTCTGTGTTCTGCGGACTGTGGGGCCAAGAGAGTACCCTATGTGCAGCAAGGTTCTGCAGACTTTCACCCTCCTTGTCACCGCCCAGGTGAGTGCAGCCCCACCCTCTCCTGTCCTCCACAGCTTTGGGCTAGAGCCATGGGGCCAGGCAACCAGCTCCACCCAGGCCTGGCATCCAGTCAGTGCTCACTTATGGGGACAGGCACCCTCCCCTGCCTGGTTTTCCCTGGATCTCTGACTTTAAGGCAGTCCTGTCATCAGGGTGGCATCCTGGTTTCCCAACTCAGTCTCTGAGTATAACTCCTGGGGCAAGAGCTATTGGTTCAGTGACTGGGCAGAGGGCCCTAGAGAGTGGGAAGGAGGCACTTCTGGCCCAAGATGGGCAGATTCAGTGCATTTCCCCCAAGCTTGCTCCCTGGATCTGGCCAGAGGCCCCTAAGGCTGGGAGGTAGTGGAATGTTGGAAGGGCATCCATGAGCCTCTCAGGCCCTTAGCAAGTCTCTGGTCAGGTAGAGAGAGGGGAAGCCCACAAGAGAAACAGCTAGGCCAGGGCTAGGCTGGCTCTGAGAGGGCAGGGTAGGCCTGTTTCCAAACTGTGCTCTCCCCTGAGGTCCAGGATTGGTGGGGACCCTGGTGAGCCTGTGACATGCCTGCTGTGGCCTTTGCTGGTTCTCCCACTTGACAAGTTATGGAAACTTGGGACTGACATTGGCCAGGATTGTTCCAAAAGCCAGCCCTTGACTCATGCCAGGTGGAGCTGGTGGAGGCCTAGACACCTAGCTCCATCCAAGCAACTGATCTGGCTGCTGGCAAGGTTCTCTGACCCATCACTTCAGGAAATGGAAATATTTCTGAAACTTTTTATTTTACAGCTGCTTTTACTTTATAAGTCGGTGCTTAAAATAGTTCTAAGTGGGGCCTCTGGTTTACCTTTTCCAAGGTTAAAAACAGTCAGCTTTGCATTGTGAAGAGCCTGTGGGAAAAGCAGTGAGGAGAAAAAGCTTGTCCGGAAAGCATTTCTTTTTATATAACATTGGGTTGCAATGCTTATAATTTAAAAGTTAAGTAGATACTGGGTTTGTTCTTGAAACTAACTTTCTTCTGTGAGGACTAGAAGGATTACATATGAATAAAATGCACCAAGAAGAGGTGCCAGCTGAAGACTCCCAGCACAACTTTCTGCCACAACACTGAATTTGAATGAGGGACTCCACTCAACAAAAACCCTTGGGGGATACTGGGGCCACAAACTGGCTCAGGGTCTATGTCCAGGTCTCTCCCCATAGACTCTCAGGGGGCAAAATGACTATGGTACATCACCTAACAGACAGAGAAATTGAGACTGGAAGGTGCACCCAAGGGCATGCACTAGCAAGATCAGGCTGAGAGGCAGTGTGTTGAGGCCATGGGCCAGAACCACATCCATTGAGGAAATGGTGAGAAGCACTTTCTCAGGGGCTGCTACAGGGACTCCAAACTTCCTTGGAAAAGGAGAGACTCAGAATTTCCCAAGTATTGACAGAGTCAGTCTGTCTTGGGGAGCCCCAAATGTCCCAAGCTCATTTTCCCTGCGCGGGGTCCTGGGAGCTCTCTGGCTTTCCTGTCCGCAGAACCCAGTAGGCAAGGAGGCTAGGAGGCTAGGAGGGGAGTCCACAAGTTTCCTGCTACTCCACACCATAAAAGTACCCTGACTTGGGCAGCCCTGGGAGAGAAGCCCTGCTGGTATAGGTAGTGGGTAGGCTGGTACTGGGTGGATGAGCACCAGCCCCTAATTATGACAGTACAGCAGCCACTGGGTTTCAAGCCATGTTTACAGACCTCCTGGAAATGGAAGGCACCTAAGTCCGACCACACTGTGACCCACCTTCCCTGTGTATGTGTGTGAGGGTTATGACAGGCACTTCATGCGAGCCTATGTAGATCTGACCCAATGCCTGCATATTACAAGCCACTCAGGGCTGAGAATATCTGGAAGGGCAGAGAGTCTGCAGGGCTAGATTTGTAGAGCTCTGTCCTCTCCCTGTAGCTCACAGGCCATGGTCCTGTCCTAGTCATTGGGTGGCCTCTCTTGGTCTACAGGCTCAGGGAGGGATTCTCAAGCTCTGGTCCAAGGCTTCCTTTGATACTGATACTTAGGAGAAGAGGAGCAGGCCCTTGGCCACATCACACTGCCTAGGGGTGGTAACCTTGCCATATGAGTCATGCCATAGCTAGTAGCTCATAAGGACCCAGGGTCCTGGTCATGGTTCTCATCCCTGTGGTGGCCCAAAAGCCACCACATATGGAGGTACCTTCTCCCAGTGGTGGTGGCGCTCAGTGTATCCTGGGCAGGTCATCCACTTCCCATTCCTTCCCTGACACTTCTCAGTCATGGGGCTGACCCCAGAAATGACCTTCCAGTTCACTCTCAAAGCCACATCTTTCTGAGTTCAGCTGCATAGACAGTTGTGTTAGGTGCTAAAGATTCCACAAGGCTTGCCCCCAGCTCTGTTCCTGCTCTGGCCCAAGGGATGTACTCCTTGCCTCACTAACTTATCTGACTGCAGCACCTGGGCTGCCTGAGTCACCACTGGAGGGCAGTGAGCCTGGGCCAGCCAGAAGAGAGGGAAATGTGCCATCTGGCTTGGGGCAGCCATGGAGGCTGCTTGCCATGGCCCATCACGTGTGGCTTGCTAGTGGCCATGGCAGAGCAGGGCTACACTGCTGGTTGTGTGGTCAAGACAACCATGTCACTGAGAGCTCACTCTTAGAGGCACCTGAAGGTCCAGGACAGGAGCATGGCCCACCTATGACCTCCAGGGAGAACCATGCAAAACCGGATTACAGTGACATGGGTTTGTCCCCAACCCAGGTTGTTGGGGAAGGGGTCTGTCCTTGGACAGGAATATGTATGAGCTTACACCCAAGCTGGAGGAGGGGCAGGGGCTGGCTAAGGCCTGCTAGGATTTGAGTCCTGTGAGTCAGGCCATAGTACTACAGTCCTCAGCATACATCCCAAATCTCATATTCCTGTGCTGATTCCTTGACTATCAGTCTCTGCTTGGCTTCTCAGTAGAAGGGTCTGCAGAGTGATAAATGCATGTGAGATTGTTCTCAAATACCTGTTGGTTGTCTTGTGCAGGGCCAAACTGAATCTGCCTTAAGAGAAGGACTTGCAAGATTATGGTCCCACTCAGTGAATACCTCTTACTCCTCTCAGGGGCTGCTGACTGGATGACTCCCTGGAGAAGGGAGTAGCCTCCCCCACCATGGTGCCACCTCACCATTGCCCCTCCACTTCAAAGCAGCCTGCAGAGCCTAGATGACCCAGGCCAAGTTTAATCTTGTTGTGAGGTGGTAAGTGTGGAGCACATGGATGTCCTCTACCTGCATTCTCTTAGCAGGCTGGTCAGCTACCAGAAAGATCTTGACTCAGGGAGGGGATGGACTGTGCCCATGATGCTACCTTCTTCTATTTGTCCCACCTACTTTACCCTGTCCCCTCTGCTGTGGACCCTGAGGCTGATCCCAGTTTCATTTCCCTTTGATTTGTTGGGTCTAGACTGGGGAGGATCATGAGAATGACCAGGTACTTCTTCCCAGTCCTCTCTGTGCTGGAATGTCTTGACAACAGCTGTTTTGGTGAGTGGCTCTCCTCTCACTTGGCTATCTTGGGGCTCTGGTCAGGAAACTCCATCCTCTTGCCCTGCAAAATTGACTTGTCATACTTCTCCACTTGCTCACCTTCAGGGCCAGTAACTCCCACACATGGGTGAACATCCCTTCAGTAAAGGGCCTCTCCCACCAGCCAACTGACACACTCACTGTGTCCCCTGTGTTCACACCACTGGCTCATGTAGGAGCAGATTTTCTACTTTTAGACAAATTCTATTTTATGAAGGTTTTATTTTTGGTTTTGTGACCATTTCATTTAATACTTAATTAACATTGTCCTTTGCTTCTAGTCCAAAAGAGTTACATTGCTCCTCATGACAGCCATCTTTTGTTCCTTAATTTGGTCACAACAGAAGCTTTAAGTTCATATCATCATTCTGATAAGTGGTCAAAGTCTGTTCCCACGTTTCCAACTTGTATGAGCCACTATGCACTGAGGACTATTCTATGGAGAGCTTTGTTCTGGGGGTTAGGAGCTCTGTGGTCCTCTGAGGAGGCTAGGATGAAGCTGGCCACACTGGCACCTGACTGACGGTACATCTCATCTGAGTGCTAACTTACAGAGGCTACCAGTGACCCTGAAGTTGCTCAGGGCCTTCCTGGGCTCTTGTGTGTGTCTTTGTGCTTAAGGAACCCCTTTACCTCTGCTGTCCCAGGAGGATGAAGACTTGAAAAGAACCTTGGAGAACTAGGAATAGGCACTTGAACCATTTTCTCTGCTTTGTGCTTCAGGTGAGCTAGGTCCTGAAGTCCTGTTGGTGAAACACCATGATTTAGTTAATTCCAGCACCGCTGACTTTTTTCAACAGGTTCAGGAAGTCTAGGGCCACAGCAGCTCCAGAAGGGGCTGGGTTCAGCTTTGGTGGTGAAACCTGGTCCTGCCAGTCTCTCTGTGTCTGAGACACCTGGCAGTTTGGTGGTTTGCATTGCCTCTGTCTCTCTTCAGCTCTTATTATGCTTTCTCTGTACATGGGCTCTTCTTTACTTGTAGTCAGCTGCCTCTCAGTCACTGTGAAGTTGGCTGCAGGGGCTCCAGCCTGAATTGCCCCACAGCTCCCACAGATGCTCCACAGATGGCAGAAGATCATCCTTCTAAGCAGGCATACAGGCCCCTGGACAAGCACAGTCCCAGTAGAACTGGCAAAGCAGGGGAAAGGGTGCTACATGAAGGGGACCTCAATAGACAAATTGCTCGAGTCTGGCTGGGAGGAGATGGACTATATCCATTATGCTACCTTCTTCCACCTGTCCTACCTACTTCATCCTGTCCCCTCTGCTGTGGATCCTGAGGCTGAGTCCAGTTTCAAGTGCCTGTTGATTTGTTGGGTCTAGCCCAGGGGAGGATCATGAGGGGATGTCAAGAGGAACAGGAATAGCCAGAGGGCAGGGGCAGTGTCCCTCTCAAAGGCAGTGAAAGGGGGGCTGCCATCCTTGCTCTGTCCACTCTGGAAAAAGAGCTGCTCAGATGAGCCAGGAAAGGTAGGTGGTGTCACAGACCCTACTAGACACCTTCAGCCCAGTCCACAGGAAGTATATGGTGGACAAGGGCAGATGTGACAAGATGCTGTACCAGTCTCTCTCTCCTCAGGATCAGTGAAACTGAGCCCCTGTGAGTGTCTGTTGTACCTAAGGAACTCCTTTCCCTCCTCTGACTCAGGAGGATACAGAAATGGAAGGATTGTTGGAGAACTGGGAATAGGCACTTGAACCATTTTTTTCTGCTCTGTGCCTTAGATGAGGAACCAGGTCCTAAAAGTTCTATTGGAGAAACACCATGATTCTAAAATTTTATCTAAATTGTGCATGTGTTTAGTAATGAACCAAACTATGAATTCCTGCACGTTAAGTGTTTGAGTTCTAGGGATGCCCCAGTGTAGCTGCATCCAACACTGCCATTTACTCTCTGGGCCGGTGCCTGTCTTTGGCCAGAGCCATCTGTGAATGTTTCCTCTCTGTTGTTCTTGTCCATTTGCTCTTAGCCTCAGGGATGCTAGGAGCCCTGGACCTGATCTGCAGGCCAAGATGAGGAGAAGGAAGAAGAAAAATGCCTCTTCCATCTCTGGGGCAAGTCAAGAATTTCAGGGCCTGGGGATTCTTCAGAGGGAGCTCTTTAAAGTGAGGGGCAGGTACTAGTAATGAGGTCAGGAGTGAGATTTTTTATTCTCCCATGAAATTTTAAGGATTCAAATCCAGTTTGCTTCCTGGACTTTGGCTGGAAAAGACAGAATCTGTAATTCCTAAGCAGCTTTGAGTTTCCAATGACTGTTAATTAACATGACTGTTTTAGTAATTGATCTTGGAATCATTTTAAGGTTGAAAGGTGAGGGTACCAGATGCTGAGTGGGTAATTGAGCCATCTGCAATTCTGCTGCTAAATTTTGGGCAATTTACTCTGCCAGCCTAAGCTAGCATCACTGAAGGAAACTGGATGATCAGGGCAAGTGGAAAGTAATAGTCAATGTGCAGGCAGGATGGTGAGACATGCTCTGTTAATGGGGTTCCTTCACCTCTCAGAATGGCCTGCAGAGCTTTAATTCTTAAAGAAATACTTGAAATGGCTTATTATTCAAGGTACTACATTTTAAGAATTATGATAGTATGTGTTACAAAGCAAATGTTTTTCTTGACTCATATTTCAAAAAATAAACATTTTAATTAAAATTCATTTGTGGTTTGGATCTGTCTTGCATTTTCCATTCTCAGGTATATCTTAATTTAGCCTTAAATAGCATTACAATCTTTATTTCAGACATGCTAATATAATTGTCTGTCTGAAAAAAACCAAGAAAATGCCTAATAAATCGTAGAAGAGAGAAAACCAAGAGTGATAGTTTTCAAATGTTAAATGTATCTTCAGATTAGCATATGTATTTATATAACACAGCTAGTTTGAATATGTGGTAGAAAACAATCCCGTGACCAATGAAACACAGAAGATTAAAACACCCAGAAATAAATTTAATGTACAACATTTTAAAAACAAATATGGCTTCCCAATAATATGTACAATTTCATATTTGTTATGTTTGGTACTGGGAATTGAACTCAAGAGCTTGTAATTGTGAGGCAGATGCAGCGCCACTGAGCTAAATCTCTGGCCCAATTTTGTATTTTTATATATCAGTTGAAAGTAAATTTAAAATACAGTACAATAAAACTGTGGGTAGAGAAAAGGAAGAAATTGCACTGAAGGATATGTAAAATTTCTGCATTAATAGAAAAGCCTGCTTTTGTATCAACATGTTTTAATTTTATAATTGAAAGGATAATAAAAACTTTCTCCCAAAGAAAGCAATGCATTGTATAGTAAGGTACTATACTATTAACATTACCAACCATATATTTCTCTTTAATTAAGAAGCCAGAAAAGCCATAAACACAAATAGCAATAAAATAAAATATTTGACTTTTTTACCAATTTTTCTTTTTGGACTTGAATTATTCCTAGATTTAAATAAATGGTGAGTTAAAATAGTTAGTGAAAGTCAGTGAAGGTGTGTTTCTGACTTTCTTAATTGTAACTATTCTAAGATATTTCTGTTTTTCAGAGTGAACCTGTTTCAGTAATTTATACTTGCTAAAGTTAAAGTATTACTGTCTAGAAATTAATAGATGCAGTAGATGAAATGGAAGGAGATTTAAAAACATTCACGTTTGTGACTACTGGGGACTAAGCTAAGATTGTAGTCTGCTACAAGTAGATGAGACATAAATTGTAAGTTAATACTTGTTCTCAAATGTGTGAAAAACTATTTTAGGGATGGGAGTGATAAACGCTTTGTTTTCTTTATTTTTCAGTTCAGAAAAACTAGTAATAAAACTCTGTGACTTTAATCTATACTCAAGAACATGTATTTCTACACATATCTGCTGTTAAACATTATGGAGCACAGTAAGATAAAACTTCCTTCACTGATCTTTTCTGCTCTGGTTTGGTACCTTAGGTGTAACCCATCTGGATCTGGACAGGAATGGTATCTCCTCATCAAGCTTAACTGTTTTTCTCAAGACCTGAGGAACTCTCCCATCCTTATTATTATTTTTTTTTTGTACCAGAAATCGAACTCGGGTCCGGCGGGAAAAGCACTGAGCTAAATCCCTGGACCTTCTCCCACCCTTATGTCCTGGACCTGACACTGCTGCCCTTTGTGACTGGACTCCAGCATGAAGCACCAGCCACCTCTGCTGCTGGTCTGATGGCCTGTCCCCTGGCTTACTTTCAGCTTATGGTGACCTCCCTACTTTCCAGGAGAAAGGTGGGGTGCCTCAAGATCTCCTCAGATATGCGTCACCACTCCTCACCGCATTTACAATCCCTTCATTTTTTTTTTCAAGTGATTTTCACATCATCTTTTCTTTTGGGATCAAATTCCACAAATATAGAGCCTCAAGGAGTCACATAACTTTATCACTACGTTCTCCTTCACCCCATTATGTCACTGAAACTACTGTCAACCAAAAGAGAAAATATCCATCCACAGCCAAAGCAAAGTCTGAAACTCAGTCAAGTGCTCCTAAATTTCCTCACAGTATTTGAAGCTACGCACTATTTTTAGCTGCTGACAGCCACACACCATCATTTTTACCATTCTCCTAGAGGACAAAGGAAATAATATTTCTGAAGCAAAGTCACTTACCAGGATCCATAACAGCAAATGTGTGCCCAGTTGACAAAAACAAGTCATTGAAAAATTAATTTAATGCAGAAAAATATGTAATGTGTATACCTAGTGAGATTCATTTATGAACAGGCCATGATTCAAAATAATATAAAAATGTAATCAAATGATATGTTTTTATTAAAACATTTCAGCTGAGTGGGATCACTTATTTGCATGTTTATTTAGTTATGCATCTTCTAGGGCTAGAGTCTCTGTATGTGTCAGGGATGATACTTAATGTGTCAGGTTCCATATATGAACTTGACACACCCATCCTGTGCAGGGAGGATACAAAAGACAATGCTCACATTAATACTGATTAAAGCTTACATGCTATTGAGTCTTTTCCTTTCAAAATAACATGAGAATATTTTAGAAATCTTCTGTAGACTTGAACAATGGACTATAGAGATAGATGAATCTTTATAAAGATAATTTACTAATACAAAGCTACAAAATAGAAATTACAGGTTAGTAGAGAATCCTTGAAAATTGATTGCCAACACTAGCTATGCTGAATATTGAAGTAAGAGTTGGCCCTTCCTCTTTGTGTGTGTGTGTGTGTGTGTATGTTGTAGAATGAACCCAGGGTTTAACACAGGCTACACAAGCACTTTACTACTGATTTATAACCCCAGCCCTTTTTATTTTATTTTATTTTGAGACAGGGTCTTGCTAAGTATCCCAGGCTGGCCTGGAACTCATGATCGTCCTGCTTCAGCCCCCAAGTAGCTGGGATTACAGATACCCACCACTGTATCTAAATTGGCATTTCTTTAAAACTTTGTCTTCAAGAGAAAATAATGATATACTTATTTTTCCCTTAAAAATAGAAGGTTTGACAACATTAAAGGCTATCATCAACTCAGAGACAAATTTTCTCTCTATATATTTTCCTGAGTTTTTGTTTTAGTTATCTTTGGAACTCTTAGTTGTTTGGGAACCTAACCTATATATGTTCCTTGGCAGGGATCCCATTTCAGCAGGTCTACTGAAAAGAGCTGCATTGATATGGTAAGCACTTCTGTCTGACTTATGATGTATGCCAACACTTTCTGCCTACGTAATTTTATGTAAATAATTTGGCCTTGTCAACAATCTGTTTCTGCCAAAGGAGAAGGATTAACTGCCTTGCCAAGAAGAGCAGCCACCTGCATTCACATGATCTGATTGGATGGGCATCCCTAAGACCACCATGAGAAATCAAAAATCACTATTTAATTTCCTTAAAAGTGAAGTGGAGTGGCAAAACTTACTGTTTCCCAGGGCTGTAAGAAAATGTCAGGATCACACATGCTTTGAATGTGAATGGGTGAACAGGTCATGTTGCAAAACATCCCTAGTGGAGTCACCTCCTGACTACTGGGAAGCATTACTGCTGATTTTATGCAGCTGATGAAGAGCAAACCAAAAGGAGGGCCTATGGAGGGGCCTTCCAGAAACAGAAGGGAGACCTTGCAGAGCTGAGCTTTGACCAGTTGATAAGGGCTCCAAGTTCATGCTCTCCCACTGTCAAGAATTTGTGAGATGTCCATAAACAGATAGTAACCTTAGAGTCCTGATTAGTGAGTCTCTTCCATGGAAGATTAGCTCTCACTTAGCAGAACAGGGAGGCAAGATGTGAGCTGTGAGTGGCTATCCCCTTCAACTGGTCCTGGGAGCCCAGATATGGCCTCTTCTGAGCATGTACCTGTGTATACTCACTCCTGGCTTCTTTCCTTGCGGTGATGTCAGGAAGTAACTGGGTTGTGAGTCAAGTGCTGTCCCAGCCCTCCATGTTCAGATGCCTATATTTCTGCAGGTTGTGGGTGGGTCAGCGAGGGAGATGAAACAGAAACCAGGGGAGAGCAAACAGCATCCTCTGCAATTAGGTTTTCTGTGTATAACACTTAGAAAGCTTTTTCTAAGCAATAAAATATGCAGACCTGAATGTAGAGTGTTTTCCAAGGTACTGCTACAATTAAAGTTCCATAAACCCTTATCTCAGCCTGGGACCAGATGAAATTTAGAATTCAGATTTTAACCCCAGGGACGATAGCCTGCACATCCCATAAATTCCACATTACATAGCAGAAGAGTACCCCCATATCTGAATGTTTCTGTGCCCTGGAAATGACCTATTTGGATAGCTACACTAGGTGCATATACAAACTATTTGTCTTTCAGGTTATGCCAACCAATGAATTTAAAAGCAACTTTCCATGTTTAGAGAATTTTGGTGTATATGGTATTGCACACAAGAAATTGCAGATACCCATGTACATTGTATTATGGATTAACTCCCTGGAGGTTTTCAAGCCTTAACTTTTGTGCTTGAGTGTATAATCCATAATTACCTTATTTTGGTATTATGTATATTGAGACCCAGGCTTATACTGTTCCACATGGGAAGCCAGCTGATCTCAGCACCATTTTCTGAATGGACCATTCTTTGGTACCATTGTTGAAATCAACTGGATCCAATCTGGATTTTCTATTCTATTCCATTGATCTACATGCCTATCTTTATGCCTTCTTAATACAAACTTAATGACTGTAGCTCTATGGCAAGCTTTGAAACAAGGTAGTATAAGTATACCAGTTTTGTTCTCCAAAACACTTCTGGCTATTCTACTTAGTTTTGCATGTTCATATATGTTTTAGAATCAACATGTCAATTTCTAAAAAGAAGAAGTTGAAGGAGGAAGGGACAGGAGGGAAAAGGCCAAAGGAGAAGGGGGAAAAGAATGAGGAAGAGGAGGAGGAGGGAAAGGAGGAAGTGTAGGAGGAGTACAAGGAGAAGGAGAAGGAGGTAAATAGGAGGAAGTATAGGAGGAGGAGGGGAGGAAGAGGAGGACACAAGAATTACATTAAATCTATGGATCAATGTAATCTAAGGAAAACTGACATCTTAACATCACCTAGGCTTACACCCATGAACATGGTATATCCCTCCATTATTTATCTTCATTTATTTTCATCCACCATGTTCCATAGTTTTCATTGCATAAGTCTTATATATTTTATGCTAGATCTATTCCTAGACATTTGTTTTTATGCTACTGTAAATGGAAATTACTTAAAACTTTATTTTCCAATGCTCATTTCTGATCTATAGCAATACATATTATTTTAAAATACTGACTTGCACTCCATGGCCTTGCTAAATTCACTTACTTAGCAGTACTTTTTGTAGATTCCTTAGGATCTTCTATCAGATGACCACGTTTCCTGAGCACAAAGGCACTTTTACCTTTTCCTTTCCAATCTGCATGGATTTTATTTCTTTTTCTTATTTTATTGCCCAGACTGGGGCTCCAGTGTAGAAGAGGTGAAAGGAGACAACTTTGCCTGGTTTCCAATCTCTGTGGCAACCACTCAGTCTTTCAGCACCAAATGTGTTAGCTGTAAATTGTTCATAGATACATTTTGTCAGATTTAGGAAATTTCCTTACTTTTAGTCTTTAGTAAGTTTTTACCATAAAAGGATGTTGAGTTTTATCAAATACCTTTTCTTCATTTATTTACCTGATCCTATTTTTTCTTAATCTATTAATAGGGTGAATTACTTTGATTTTTGGATATTATTGCAATCTTAGGTAAACCCCACTTGGTTTTTCTTGGTTATTCTTTTTACATGTTGATTAGATTCATCAATATTTTGCTAAGAATTTTTTTTTCTATCTTTATGAAGGAGCTTTGCTTATAAATTTCTTTCTTTTTTTGGTATTGTCTTCATCTACTTTAGTATCAGGGAAATCTGGCCTCTTAAAATTAGTCAAGAAAATATTCCCTCCTTGTCAACTTTCTGGAAGAGTTTGTATAGACTCAGCACTATTTATTTCTTAAATATTTGACAGAATTTACCAGTGGAAAGCTGCACACGGTGGTACATTCCTGTAATCCTAGCACTTGGGAGGCTGAGGCATTAGAATCACTAGTTCAAATCATCCTGGGCTACATAGGAAGCCCTATCTCAAAGAAAAAAAAAAAGTAATTGCCAGTAGAGACATCTGGGCCTGGAATTTTCTGTGAGAGAGGATTATAAATCACGGACTCAGAAATTTTAATAGGTACTTTGGTAGTTTGTGTCTTTCAAGGAATTTATCCATCTCATCTAAAGTGCCAGTTTTATTAGTATAAAGTCATTCACAGCATTTCCTAATTCTTTTATTCAGTGTACAGAGTCTGTAGCTATACCTCCTCCCTCATTATGTACCCAGGATTTTATGACTCTGTCTCTCTCATCATTCTAGATACTGGCTTATTGATTATTTCAAAGAGCAGTCTTTAGATTTTATTTATTTTCTGTGTTTGCTTTTTCTTTCATGAATTTTATGCTTATCTTTCTTATTTCCTCTCTTATAGTGACTTTAGGTTTAATTTGCTTTCTTCTTTTACCTTTCTAATTTAGAACTCTATGGCATTTCACTTCTTTTTCTAAATAAGCACTCAAAGCTATAAATTTCCCTCTAAGTATTTCTTTATATACATTTCTCAAGTCTTCAATTTTTATCCCTTTTTGTGGGGGGTGGTGGGAGTTGGTGCTGGGATTGAAACCAGGGACTTGTACATGCTAGGCAAATGCTGTATCATGAAGCCACAGCCCCCCAGCCCTTTGATTCCTTTTATTTATACTCTTTAACATTTTAATTCTTAGAATTCATCCTAAGAAAAGTATCTTAAAAGCTGAAACTGCTTTATATACAAAGATGTTTATTACACCATTTCTTAATCATGCAATACTGGAAACAATCTAAACTTATACAAATATGGTGTCACCAGTTAGGTAAGACTCAATGTATCTATAAGGTGATTATTACCCAGGCATCAAAAACATTTAGGAAGGCCAGGTGTGGTGGTGCAAACCTATAATCCCAGCACTTGGGAGGCTGAGGAAGGAGGATCGCTGAGAGTTCAAGACGGCCTGGGCTACATAATGAGTTCAAAGCCAGCCTAAACTAGACCCCGTCTCTACAAAACCAATAACAAAATATCCAAACATTTAGGGAGAGTTGTAATTATGTCAGAAAGTACTTACATTATGGTGTTGCATTAAAACTATATATATGGCATGGTTACAGTGCTCATTCTAGGGCTTGGCAGAAACAAGAAGCTCTGTTAAAAGAATAACAGTGCTTGGTTTATTGCAGTACAATTGTAGTGAGTGTATCCATTGTGATACTCTGTATACTTTTCTGAAATTTTCTACTGCTCTTTGACCAGCAAATGACTTTATAAGGAAAAGTTCAGAAAGCTACATAGCATACACTCTCATAATCTGAGACACCCTATGTTGTGGTTCAGATCTAGAATGTCCCCCAAAAGCCTCATGTTCAGAAGTTGGATCATGGAGGTACTAATTAATTAATTCACATCTGAATGTGCTGTTAGGAGGTAGAACCTTGTCTGAAGAGGCAGTTCCTAAGGAAGTGACTTGGAAATGTGTATCTCCCTCTCCGGCTCCTCCTTTTACTCTCTGCTTCCTGGATGCCATGATATGAGGAATTTTCCTCTGCCTGGCCCTTCCACCTTTCTATTTCTGTATTGGAGCAGGTTGAACATAGACTGAACCCTCTAAAAACTGTAAATCAAGGTAAACCTGTCCTCCATTAAGCTGTGGGTGTTGTCTTCAGTGATAGAAAAGTGATTAAGACACCTTACATACATTTCTTGACTGTCTCTATAGGACAGAATCTTTTGTCCTTTGCTGTCTCACCCTGGTGTTCAGAATAGTACATAGCACAAAGAATACACCTAATAAATATTTGCTGAATGAATAATTGAGTGTATGTGTGTGCAAATTAAAGCCCTATAGTGCTGCTGAAGCCACTGGTTTAGAGTTGGCTGGACTTGCCCTGGGTTTGGGCCTTAGCGGCTGTATGAGGTTGGCAAGCTTCTTCTTCTTCTTTTTTTTTTTTTTTTGGTACTGGGGATCAAACTCAGGACCTTGCACTTTCGAGGCAGGGGCAGCACTACTGAGCTAAATCCTTGGCCCTTAACCTTCTTAATTATACAGCCTCAGTTTTCTCACATATGAAATAGAAAGACACATCTCCTAAGACGGTTGTGAAGATTGAAAATGAGAAAAGTAAGCCCCTCATGTTCAGCTGATGGCTGAAGATAATATCTATTACTAAGCTGATTAATGAGGAAAGTATCCAATAACTTTGAGGGAAAAAATCCTCCTCATATATGATTTTCAGGTAAAGTAACAAGTGTCTCATTAGCTAGTGACTAAAGCCAGCTTTCTCCACTGCCCTCCAAAGATGACAGGGCCCTGGATTCCTTCCACTGTGCATTTAGCTAGGCTCACTGTCTATAGATAATTATCTTGAGTGAGTCACTTAACCTCAGTGTTTTGATATACAGTGGAATAAGGTTGAGCCGGTTGGCAGGAACTTTGAGACTCGATTATTAAATGACTGAAGTGCACTTTGCAACTACCAAGTGCTATAAATATATATGCTGAAGTAAACTTGTTTAACAAAAGACTTGAGCTGAATTTGCCTCCTGGGAGGCCAAGAGGATCAGGCTGAGTGGCCTGGGCTAAAGACGGATCTGTATCTCAGCAGCAGGAGGGAATAGAGCCATTGCTCCTTCTTCCTTTGTCTTCTACCCCTCCTAGGCTAGGCGGCCCAGGCCTCTTCCGAAATGGGGAGGCAAGGCTTTAAACATTTATTATCCTGGCAAAGATATCCTAGGACAATATTCAAAAGATGAAGGCACAGGGAAAGGAATTCCCTCTTGCCTAATTTTATGAATGTAGATTTTAACACAGGTGATGTAAGTGCTCAAGGTCTTTCTGAATATTTGATTGCCCAGCATTGTGATAACCCTGCCATATCACTGATTCACATAATATGTATTTATTGAACATTTTCTATGTGGCCAGATCAATCAGGGCTTGTCCCTATTCTCAGGCTGCTGGGAGGTAGGTAAGGGGAGGCGATTGACAGCAAGCAGAGTAGAAACTCAGAAGGGCTGTGAGATGAATTGGCAGTGTTATAGGCAAGTGTGATGTGGTGAGTGGGTCAGATTGTGGGGAGTCATATAAAAGAAAGGGCATTTGAGGAGGCCTGCCAGAGGAAGCCAACCCAGCCAACAGAAACATACAGATGCCAAAGCTCAGAGGTGACCATGGATATAAGGCGTAAGCAAATGCTGTTGGGTCTGAGGTGCAGGAGGAAAGGGGAGAACTGGGAATGTTTCTTTATTGGATTTGAGATGGCTCTTTCTGGGCAGCAGTTGGGCATGTTGACAAGACAGAAGATGTGGCCCTGATGAGGTTGGCCAGGAGGAAGTGTGTCCAAGGAAGAATGGACCAAGGACCAGTTCCAAGATCCCAGGACTTCAGGTGGGGCACAAAGAGGAATCAGCAAGGAGACTGGGAATATAGTCATCAACAGTATAGGGACAGGGCAGGAATGTCATGGATGCTAGAGCAAGTCTTGTTCCCAAGGAAGGAGTTCAGTGTGTCAACCATGTTGGGAGGTTGGCTGGAATTGGGTCTGGAGACCTGCCACTGAATAGGTGGTGCCTTAGTTACTTTTCTCTTGTTACTGAGACAAAATACCCAATATCCAAAGGCAAAGGGGAAAGCTTTATTTAGCTCACAGATTGTAGAAGTTTCAGTCCATAGTTGACTGGCTCCAAGGCAGAGTGGCACATAGCAGAGGGGCGTTCAGAGGAGAAACAGTCATTGCATGCAGAAGACAGCAAAAGCAACAAGGGACCTTAACAGCATCTTTCCACCCCCTTTATCTTATCCAGGCTACTTAGGGCGGGTAGCACTCACACTCTTAATCCTAGTGCTCTTGAGCCTGGCATTGCACCATGAATCAATTCCAGTGTCACACACTCTAGATCCAGCCACCTCTGAAAAAGCCCCACCTATGACCATATGAGGCTTTGGGGGTACATCTAAACAGAAGCCGTAACAGGAGGCCAGTCGGAACTCAATGAAGTGGGATCCATTGGGGTTAGGGCATGAGGAGCCTAGAAGGTTCAGAAGGGCCCAGAAGAAAATGGCCAATTGGAACGCCCAGCAGAGCGTCTGGTAGACCTTTAGGACAAGATTTTCAACAAAGGGAACAGAAGAAATCGAAGGGTGCAGGGTAAAGGAGGCTTTTACATGATCTGTATCACTGGGCCTGCCTGGGAGCTTGATGGCATGATCCAGGAGGGGGTGGCCTAGGATGGGATGGGTACTTCATTCCTTCTAGCAGGGATGTGCAGAGTAGCTTTCAGATGCTGGCAACCTGTTGACTTGACAGGAACTTCATAGACTGGAAGTCCTTCCTCCATGAAAAGCAAGGGCATCCCATCCTTGGTAATTGACCCGTAGGTAATTCACGAAAGCAGGGAGGGAAATGACTGACATCGTTGAGTGATTTGGGCACACAAGCAAGAAGCCAGGAGTCTGGTGCTCAGTGTAGGCATCTCCAATACCTCAAGGGATGCCATTGGCATAGGAATGAGGTGTTCATTCTTGAGAAACAGGTTCCAGGCATCAGCAATGCCCCTACATTGAGTTTCTATTAAGAGTATGCTTGGCATGGGCTTATATTGTTACAAAGAAAAATAAGAGACTGTATTACCTAGCTTGGGCTGCTATAACAAAATACAACAGTGGGGAGCAGTGGAGATGGGGCTTAAACAAGAATTTATTTTAACAGTTACAGAGGACAGAAGTCCAAGATCAAGTTCCAGCAGGCATTTGCTCCTGGTGAAGGGGATCTCAGCTTTTTAGGTGGCAGTCTTCTCTTTGTTCACATAACTTTTTGTGTGTGTGCAAATGGAGGGGGTGCGGAGCATTTGAACTCCATGGTGTCTGTTCTTAGAGGGACACTGATTCTATTAGATTAGATGTCACTCTTAGAACCTCATTTAACCTTAACTACTACTGGATAAACCTCATCTCCTCCAGTGGTGGTGAACATATGCCATGTGTGCCACAGTGGTCTATTGTTATTACTGAAAGCTCTAAAAGCTTTGCCATCACTGTCCTAGGTAATACAGTCATATTGGGGGTGAGGGCTTAAATCTATGAATTCAGGAGTGAGATATACAGTCCACAGAAAACATCTACTGAATGAAGTAGTCACTTTACGAGAATTTTGGTGGAATCAGGCTAAGTAGTCAGTATAAGCAGGAACCCTGGATGTATTAGTACAAAGGAAGCAATGCCTGCTTAGCTAGGTGCAGCCCAGGCAGCCTGTGGTTCACAGATCCTGCAGTCCACAGAGTCTACCCAGCTGTCCCCCAGCCCGTAAAGTTGAGTTTAACAGAACAGAACCACATATTTTGATGCCACTGGGCACTGCCATGTATTCAGCAGCTGAGGGCTAGCCTTGATGAAGCCCACTATGAGGGTGTAGGTCAGTGGGGGCTCTGCTTCTCTTCTCTGTGGACATTGTTCTCTATCTGTGCCTGCAAAACTCTCGAGTGACCTTGCCTAGTACAGTGGCCATGGGTCACGTGGATACCGAGCACTAGAAATGTGGCTGTGAGATGTTCCACAAAAATGAGATGTCCATCTCACAGTCTTTGTGTGGAAAAATCTCATTAACACTATGACGTACTAGCTACACATGAAATATTTGTATCGACTGGGTTAATAAAATGTATTACTAAAATTATACCTGGCTGTTACTTGTTACTTTAAAAAAATGTAGCTACAAGAAAGAAAATTTAAATTACAAGGTGGTTCTTGCTGTACCTCCACATTGCTGTCTTGTAGGATGGGTTCCCTCGGAGCTTCAGATGCGGCAGTCTAACCTGAACGTGGGTCTCTCCCACTGCCTCCAGCAGGGAAGGTTCCGGCCAGGATCTGTCTCAGGCCCACTCTACCCCAAGGCCAGGCCAAAACGATCCTACCCCGGAGGCATTTCTGGACTCCTACATCCACGCTGTTCTTGCTTCCAGCCCCTGGAGCTCTGTGGGTGTGGTTTAATTAAACGTCCCTAGGCCTGGCTCTGCTGCCCCAGGACCTGGCCCTGACCAGTGCAAGGTGCTGCAAGTGGGCAGCAGCTGGCTGTGGAAGCACCTGATTTAGGGCTTGTTTCTTAAAAGGATGTTTCCTTTTACAGTGTTCTTGGCGCAACAGCGTTCTATTTTTTGTAAGTAAAGTCATGCATCAGGAACTGGGTGGACGTGTTAGGAAATTGCAAAATCACATATACTTGTTCTGCCGGGAGTGGCTGGGGTGCAGAACCCGGTCACTGGAGACGGGGTAATTACAAACTGGACTCCAGGGTTTGTAGAGGCTTCTCCCTCACCAGCCAGGGACCCTCCCCGCCTCCGCTCCGCTGGTCCCATCCCCTCGAAGGCCCTGACTGAGGCTGGAAACAGGGCCGCAGCTTGCAGAGGGTGCCAGCGGAAGCATCCTGGAGTCCCAGGTATCCGGTCAGAGCGGCAGGGGGACCCACGGGTCCCCGCCGCCCAGAGCGCGCGGCCCCTTTAAAAGGCGCCCTTGGAGCCAGACTTTGACGTAATAGAAGTGCGGAGGGAGGAGTCTGTGCGCAGTCGCGGCCTGGGGGACAGGGCAGGGCGGAGCGCGTGGAGGCTCGGCTTGCTTGACTGAAGCGCGCCTGAGGAGCTGTACCGTTCTTTCCACGCCGGCTCCGCCCCATCCCAAACCAACAGACCCCGCCCAGCCCGCGGGCCTCCTCAGGCCCCGCCCTAACCTTAGGCCCCACCCCCTTTCCGTCCACTCTCGGGTTCAGGCGCAGCACCAGCCCTCAGGTCCCGCCGCGCCTGTGAGCAGGCTCTGAGCGGGTTTCTCTCCACCCAGGGCTTGCCCCATCGCGTTTGTCCTCTCTCATCCCCGCCCCTCGCAGGACTCGCCCCGCCCTGCGCAGGCTCCGCCCCCAGGGGCGGGACTTGACTGAGCCCGAGTCGGCCGTGGCGGCTGCGGGAACTTTCCCGGCTGGTCTAATGGCTGCGCGCGGGCCGCTGTGAGACGCTGCAGCGAGCGGGCGCGGGGCCGCGGAGCAGCAAGGACAGACGAGCGCAAGGCCGGAGCCCCGGCCAGGCCCGGCCCGACCCGCCGAGCCCGCAATGCGCCCCGGGACCAACCCCCGGTGCAGCTGACGCCCCGCGGCCCCGCGAGACCCCAGCCCGGCTGGCCCGCAGGAAGCGGCCGCCACCGCCCAGCCCAGCGCCCGCGCCTCCTGGCACGATGGCGGGGAAGGCAGCCGCCCCGGGCACCGCGGTGCTGTTGGTCACGGCCAACGTGGGCTCGCTCTTCGACGACGTAAGTGCCGCGCCGTCGGCTGGGGAGGAGCGGCAGTCCGGGCCAGGACTCCCCCTAACCCTGGCCCTGACATTCCCCCCACCCTTCCCAGGGACCCCGGACCAGGGAAGCAGTGGACCTGGCCCACACCCCCAAGCCGAGGATTCAGGCCAGGAAACCTCCTGACCCAGGACCCGACCCTGACCCCTGAGTTTGGGACCCCTTCCCTGATCCCTGAGCCTAGAACTCGAAGATCCAGCCCAGACCCCTTTATCCTAATCCAGTTCCACTAACCCAGTCAGTGGCCGTCAAATCTCCAACTCAGCCCAAGCTCTAGTAACTGAATCCTGATGCTGGTACATAGGTCTGGATCCCTGATCCTCAGAATCCTGGTCCCAGTGTCCCTATCCCCAACACTGGCCCTGAACTCCAGGACCTCAAACCTCCCTGTTTCATCCCCAAACCCTGGCTCCCAACCCTGAAGCCTAACCACAGTTGCTGACCCTGGAGCCCCCTATTCTGAATCCTGGCTCCCAAACCCTGAAGCCTGGTTCCCAAGCCTTGAATTCTGACTCCAGAATGACAGCCTTCAAATTTTGATCTCTTGCCCCCAACCTTATCCAGCCTGTTCCCAAATCTCCACCTCCTCCAAATCCCAACTTCTGGCCCCAAGTCCCTGAACCTGGAATTCTGACCGATGACTCTGCTCCCTTGCTCCCATCCCTGAATTCCCCCTCCCATGCACTCACCCTTGAATCCTGAACCTTAGCTCCAAGTCTGTCCCTTGAACCCTGTCCACTGTCCTCCCAGACCCCAACCCATCCCCTGGCCTTTGTCTGCTGGCCCCTGTCTTCCTGGGTACCTGAGGTCTAGGATGTATTCATTTGGCCTTATAATTTGTGATCTTGTGTCTCAAATGAAGGGACTCTGTTGAAAACCCTGGAGGACTTTATATCCCTTGTTTATTAAAGAAAAAGGTGCTGAGACGGTCTTGGAGGCCAGGAAAAGGATGCTGGCTGCCTAAGGCTTTTACCATCCAGGACTGCCCCCATCCAATCCCAGTTTCCACCCAGGAACCTCTGGCCCTCTCCTCTGGGAGGCAGGAGGGAACTGAGGCCCAGGGCACACTGGGAGCTCCCCAGAACAGGCTAAGGTTGACCCAGTTCAGTGTGCAGCCATGGTGCCACCCTGCTGTTGGTACTTAAACTGCCAACCCAAATAAAGCAGAATGCGGCTCCAAGTGGCACGCTTGTTTAAGAGAAAGGGTAATGTCACAGATGGAGCTGTGGAGCCACGTACTTCCCTCCCTCCTTTCCTTAGGTGAACAGTTGGGACAGTGCCAGGGTTGGGAGTTGTGTGCTGCTGATACAAGCCTGATTTAGATTTCAGGGGAGGTTCTTGTTTCTTTGCTGGCAGCAAGCATGATGAAGAGTTTCATTAAGTTGAGTTCATGGTTAGACTAGGCTTAGTTTTTATCAATAAAAGGCAGGTCCTGTTTCTGTGTTTTGTTATTTGACTTCTAGGCATCTGTGCATTACATTTACCTGCTAGAGATGTACTGCTTCCCCTTGAACTTCGTTATGGACAACTTGATACGGTTTCACATGTGATCATTCTCTTCAAAAGAGCCTGTATGGGTGGGTGCCTGTATATTTAGCATTCTATTCTAGGCTTTCCAGTAACATGTCACTCTAACATGGTTTTGTTCAGATGATTCAGATCCGTTAGCTGTGGCTTCAAAACCTCAGAAATGTCAGGAAAATTAAGCATGGTTGGGCATTTTAGTCTCAAAGGGAAAAGAATTTTGCTGTGCAAACATACTTTCTAGTAATATTTGATTCTGAGTTTTGTTCTTTCAACTGTATACACATATTTCTCTCTGTTGGTATTAAAATGCGTAACTTAACCCAGTTTTGTTTAGTAACATGTTCTCTCTGAATTTTTATTTTTCTTAAAGGCTGTATGGCATTTTACATTATTCTTGCATCTGGAAGGAGCATTTGTTTTGGTAGACATACATAGGTTAGTTCTACAGGATGACTTACTTAGGTTTCAAGGCTAAGTGAAATAGCACCTGTGTTTCCTGACATGTAGCTGTGTTTGCAGAAAAGGGCTGTCCCTCACTGGCCTCGTGAAGTGGACACATTCCAGGGCCTTATTCTGTGTTTTGGGGTTTGGGTTATGGTACTTGTGGAGAAGAAATCTGATCTGAGAAAGCAGTAATTCTTGAATGAAGGAAACTTTAATTCTTTGGTTTATACTAGATTTTAGAAGATCTCATGACTCTTGTTTGCCTTTGCTCAACATGTACTTGTGCTGACAGACACACCCCTCTGACGGTGTTCAGGTCTGTGAAGGAGTTCTTTCTTGGATACAAGCTCTGCTCTATGTCTGGAAATACCGGTACCTGAGGATGACTTATTGTTCTGGTAGGGTTAGGGCTAGGGTTAGGGTTAGGGTCAGGGTGATAGATAGCATTGAAATTGAAATGCCTGTGTCTTCCAGTGTGGGTTGCAAAGTTAGTAATAGCGTAAGTTCTTGGGGAGAGGGAGGGATAATGTCAAATGTCAAGCACCTGGGTATTGTGAATTGGTCCTGCGGCTTAGGGTTAGGGTTAGGGTTAGGAGTCGGTTTAGGTTTAGGGTTCCAATTCATGTACCTGATGTTTGGAGTGTGGGTATGATTGTTAGGGTTAGGGTTCTTCTTTTCGTAAGGGTCATGGATAGTGCGGAAATAGGGGTACCTGAGGATGACTTATTGTTTGGGTAGGGTTAGGCTAGGGTTAGGGTTAGGGCCAGGGTGATAGATAGCATTGAAATTGAAATGCCTGTGTCTTCCAGTGTGGGTTGAAAAGTTAGTATTAGCGTAAGTTCGTGGGGAGGGGGAGGGATAATGTCAAATGTCACGCACATGTGACTTGTGATTTGGTCCTGCGGCTTAGGGTTAGGGTTAGGGTTAGGGTCATTGCTTCTGAGGAGAAAGGTGTCCAGTCTGGATCTGAAACAGACATTCCAGTTATGAAGGACACAATCCTTTTATGAACAAGTGATAGGTGGTTTGTTTTCGCTTTTGCAGTTTTGAAAGTCTCTTCCTCTCCATCCTCTAAAAATACTGTATGTAAATTAAAAAATACTATATGTAAATTTTGTTGTAATTTTTTGGCACTGGCTACTGTGCATGCTGAGCACATGCTCTACCATTGAGCTACATCCCAAACCCATGTATGGACATTTTAATCATGGTTTTGTCCTTAACACCGTGAGATCTGTGGAACATCTTGTTCAGCCTACTCTCTTCTCATTAGCACTCCTGGCATCCTTGTGCCCTGCAAGATGGCCAGGCTGCAGTTACTGAGCTATTCTCACTGAAGGCCTTTAGGTTGCTTTGAGTCTTTTGGCATTACATGCAATAGTACTATAAATAAAAGATTTCAGTCTTCAAACTTTATCCCTTACATTCTTAAAAATTACACCTCCATAATTTAAATTACAAATCCCAAGAATTTAAGAACCTCAAGAGTTCTTTATGTAGGTTATAAGCATGGATACTGACTGTATTAAAGACTGAGCAAATGTTAAGCACAAGAATATGTAGCACATGCTGCAGCGGCTGGCAGAATGATGGGTCATTGCACTTCATGTGTCCCTGGAAGCCCCACTGTCCCTTGTGGAGAGTGAGGAGAGGGGCTCATTTTATAGTGTTATGAAGTAGTTTGGGCTAGTTGCCCTCTGAAGAGGTGTCCCTGGCCCACACTCTGAGGACCTCTGTCCTACCCTTCATGAATGGCCTCTCAGGGCCAGATCCCTCCGGCCTGCAGGTAGCTAGGTTTGCCTGTGACTTTTCCAGTTTTCTGCTGGTGACTTTAAGAATGTCCTCTAATTTCCAGATTGGACTCCTGCTATTACTTCCCATTTGCCTGGAAAAGGATGGCCATGCACATATATCTGAGTTTGGCTGGATAAGGCTAGTTTTTTGACCATTGAGGTTTCTGGGCCTTGGCTCCTTACATCTTACATCTTTACTAGAAGTAAACTGAGAAGGTGAAACGTGCAGGCTTATGCTTTTCATCTCATCCCCACCTTTACATGGCCAGGCTGTTTTGGCCGTTGGTCCCACTGCTTATTCTAAACAAGAAATCCTTTTTTGCTTAGTCAGCGCCTGATGTGCCGTTTCATCTTTCCAGACCTGGGATTACAGAAGTGCTGTGAGCGTGGGCTTGACACATGATCATTAGCAGGAACTGAGGGTCCTCTGACCAGTAGGTGTTCACGAGTCTTGGGATGGAGGGAGGCAAGGCAGAGCTGCTGTGGGGTGGGTGGACTCAGGATGGGCGCCTCTTCCCACGTCTCTCTCCCTGACTGCAGTGTCAGTGTTGCCCTTTTTCGCTAGCTTTTTCCATCAGTGTCAAAGATGCCATTGTGTCTCTCTTTTGAAATCTTTGAGCCCTGTGTCCCCCAGCTACTGAAGGCATGTTACTCTCCTCCCTATAGCCTGATTAAGAGTAATCTCTTCCCAGGCTCTGCCCCAGCACTCTTCTGTGGAATTGTGCCGCAGGGCTGGTGGTCAGTTTGCTGCCGTCAGTTCCTGGTTGGTGTTTTTTAGTTTATTTTGTTTTTTTTGGTGGTACTGGGGATTGAACCCAAGTTCTTTGCATTGAGCCCTTTTTATTTTACTTTTTTATTTTGAGGCAGGGTCTCACCAAGTCACTAAGTTGCCTGGTCTGGAATTGAAGTTTTGATTTTGCTGCTTCAGGCTCCCAGAGTGCTGGGATAATAGGCATCTGCCACCATGCCTGGCTCCTGCCATTCCTTTTTTTTTTTTCTCCTGGTACTGGGGATTGAACCCAGGACTTTGCGCTTGCGAGGCAGGTGCAGCACCACTGAGCTAAATCCCTGATGTGCCATTCCTTTTTGTTTTCTGGCATCCTCTGAGGCCATGGGTCTCTCTTCTTCATGAACTTTTTGTTTGGTAATGGCTTTACTTAGGTAGATTTCACATGCTGTACAGTTCAAACTGTACAGTTCATTGTTTTTAATATATTCACAAGGTTGTGCGACTTTATCACAGTCAATTCTAGAACATTTATGTCACCTTAAAAAGAAGCCTTATGCATTAGTGTTAACTCTTTATCTCCCCAAAACTGCAACCCCTACCTGTGCTGCCAGTCTCCTTTTCTCTATGGATTTGCCTATTCTGGGCATATTCATATAGGTGGAATCACAATGCGTGGCTTCTTTAACTGAGGAAAGTGTTTTCAAAGTTTATCCATAGCCTGGTCAGTGCTTCATTCCTTTTTATGGACCAGTTGATACTCTTTCATTGTGTGAAAATGCAGCATTTTTGTTTATCATTCATTATCTGATGGACATTTGGTCTGTTTTCACTTTTTGGTGTTGTGAGTACTGCTGTTATGAATATTGGCATACTAGTCAGTGTGGTTGTGTGTTTTCAGTTCTGATAGGTGTGTGTCTCTGTAGATCTGCCTGGTTCTCTAGTAATTGCTTAATCTCTGGAGGTACCACCAGACTCTCTCTATGCAGTTGTGTCATTTTATATTCTCATCAGCAATATCTAGTTTTGCCACTTATTTCTCAACACTCATTGCTCTTTTTTCCAAGACTTCTTTTCATTGGCTTCTTAGATACCTTGTACTTGGTTCTCCTCATCCTGCTATCCTTCCCTGGCCAAACTTGCTTCCTGGTCTTCACCTAGGTTGCATCACTGTTTGATGCTCAGAACCATAGTGGAGAGAGCAAGGCCCAGACAGCTTATGCTACTAAGGGGCTTCCTCCCACTGCAGGCAGCCCACACTGAAGGCCAGTGCTCTCTTGAAGTGGGTTGGAGCTTGTCTGTATGTGTAGCAGGAAGCTGCTGGAGGTGTATCAGCTTTTTTTTTTTTTTGGAATTTCTGCCTGTACCCTTTGAGAATTATGGCTTCCTGAGTCTGTATGGATCTAGCCCATCTCTCAGGATGGGAGGATGAAGTAAGACAGTGCTCCAAGCCCTGTTGGAGTTGCTGGTGGTGTCCCCACATCCTCACTGACAGGAAACTTTCTGAGCTATGAACCTCTCACTTTTGATAGACATCTTTTCGAATTGGCCTTTGATGTTTTTTGGAATTTCTTTTTTTTTTTTTTTTCCTTTCTTGGTGCTGGGGATTGAACTCAGGATTTTGTGCTTTCCAGGCAGGCATGACACCAATGAGCTATATCCCTGGCCCTCTGGAATTTCTCTATAAACCTGGAAGTCATCTTCCATGCTTTCATCTCCATCCCACCTGATGTTAGGAACTTTGACTGTGTTCTGCACTGTTACTGACTGGCTATACTCCCTCTGCTCAACTGCTATCTTCCCTATGTCCTGTTTCCCTCACTCCAGTGGTGGTAAGGTGCCTAGAGGTGATTGGAAATACTATTTCTCAAGTTTTGAGGTAAGCCCGGAGGGTAGAGCTGTTGGATGGCCTTGTGAGAATAGTCACTTGCAGGAGCATTTGTATCCACACTGTCTACTCACATGCCCCAGATGTCTCATTCTGCAGGATATCACTGAGAAGTGCCTTCCACCTGGAGGTCTGGGACTTGTGTGCCCTCCTCTTACATGACCAGCAACAGATGAATCCAGGGAGGGGTCTTCTCCTGGGATGGCCTCTGTTTGGTTTCTGCTTTGGGCTGGGGATATTTCTATGGACTTATTGGGTCTGATTTGGAAGCTGCAGAAACTCAGGCCCAGGTCTGCCTCCCAGCCAAGAGCCCTCTGGGAGCCTTCTGTCCCAGGTGGGGAAGATGGCAGTTGGAAAGCATTGACCAGATGGGGGAATTGGGCAAGGTGAGGGTGACTGCTTAGGGGAAGGAGAACAGGCTTCCCTGAGCCTAGGGCTCACCTATTTGAAGGTAGAGTCTATCCAGCAAAGGCTTTAGCCACATGGTCTTTGCCCTGTTGTCTTCGTACTCTCTGAGGACAGCCCATCATCAGGCAGGCATGCCTTTCTGATGTGTGTGCACTGAGTGAACTAGTGATAGGCCTTGAGGGCAGAGAGGTGGCAGATAGAAGGCAGCCTGTCCCTAGAGTAAGCACATGAGGTAGTATGTCCTACGTTGTGTCTCTCATTTTAGTTAATTAGGACATTTGGGAATCTCCTGCACTGATAGTCTCTCTGGAGACCCGTGGAAATGAAGAACTCAGAGGCCCAAGGCTCATGTGCACCCTGGGTATGCCGTCTGGTGTTGCCCTGTGGGCAGGTGAGGCTCCAGGCCCTGGTCTTTTGGCCATCTCCTACTTAGAGTGCAGTGAGGTAACTCCAGAGCGCTGGCTCCTCTTCCAGGTGCTCCTCCTTTTCAGAGAGCAGATTATGCTTTGCAGCACATTGGGGCCTAAGAAGTGTCTAGAGCTAAACTCTTCAGGGAGGGCAGTGCTGAGCTGGTCCATCCCAGCCTGAACTTGAATCCTTTGGAGAGTCCTCGTCCCTTAAAAATTCCCTGAAAGATACGGTCAGAAAGGTCATTAGGCTGTGAAGATGAGTGAGAATGGAACATTGGAAACTTAAACCAACATAAGGTCATTTGGTTTTCTTCAGACAAAAAGAATTTTAATCTAGAACTGGAAATTGTGTGATAATTTAAATAAATTGGGTTTGGAAAATAGTGTATGTTTGGGGGTCACTGGTGTATTGCTGTATTCTTGAGGCTTTTGGGAGGCCAGTCTTCTTACCATCGGTAATTAGCTCATAGATTCTGAGACAACGAATGTGTTTTGTGAATATTTCTTTTCTGTTATCTTCAAGGACCCTGATCCCTGCCTCTGCTTGACCTTAGGTGATGAGAACTTTCATAGTGCCTAGATTGCTTCTGCAATTTTTTTTCCAAGTACTGAGACTGAACCCAGAGCCTTCACAGTGAGTGACATCCCTAGCCCTGTTATTTTGAGACAGGGTCTTGCTGAGTTGCGAAGGGTAGGGTTAAACTTGTGATCTTCCTGCCTCAGCCTCCAAGAGTGCTGGGATTACAGGTATGCATCACCATGCCTGGCGCACAATTTAAGTTTTAATTGTTGAAGATTATATTCAGAGATGGACTGGAGAAGTATCCACTTGGATTCTGTTGTGAGCAGGAGTGCATAGTGCTGTCCTATTGGTGATCTGTCTGCAGAACACTCAGGTGGTTATATCATATGTGGATGTGACTTCATGCAGAAGCAGGCTGCTCCTGGCAGCCCTAGGCTGAGTGGGCTTGGTGCTTAGTGTAAGCGTTTCCTGGCCAGTGATGTGCCGTGAGTGTTGGGACAGCACACTGGACCCTTCCAGGTTCAGAACATACTACCTTGAGCCCCATCTCTAGGAGCATGGTCTTGGGCCAGGCCACTGCTGGAGTCCTGACCCACTGAAGACCTTAGACCAGTCATCTTGTTGGTCCTTCTGTCTGGCACGGATAGAAGACTCTTCTTTGGGGGTTTGTGGGCTGCTTTCAGTCCCCTCTTTCTCTGAGGGTAGCTAGATGTTGAGCAAAGCTGCCCTGGTCTGTTGGGGCTGCTTGCCTAGTTCCAGGCTAGCTCCTGCCCTGACATTCCCTCTACCCTACTTAGTCTCTGAACTGCCCCTCTTTATCTGCACCCCAGGTCCCAGTCTGTCCACAGAACCTGCCCCTCTGTGTACCTAGACACTGGTCTTCGTGCAGAATCTACCCATCTGTCTGTACCTAGACCCTGGTCTCCATGAAGAAATCTACTTCTTCGTCTGCACCCCACATCTCAGAGTCTATTGCTTCTGGCTGAATCACCTCAAGGTCCATATAGGGTGGACCTTCCTGATGATAATTTTTATTTCTGCCTCTCCCTATTCAGGTTTCTACCTGGCCTTCCTGTTCTCTGGCCTGACCTTTGTGTTTGGTCCTCGGAATATTAGAATTGTGCTCTGATAGGGTCAGGTGCTACCCAACAAGATGACCTCTGCTCTGGCTTTCTACATAGCAAGAGCTCAATGGAGTTCAGACTTGGCCTTGGTTTCAGGGCTTGTGTCATGTGGCTCAGACAGCTGTGCTTTCTTGTGTCATTGCCTTTCACCGTTCTCTGAATGACTTGTGGGTATTTCAGGAACCAAAAGAATTTAGAAACAGAAGATATGGCTTTGGCTTGAGTCTCAGTAGAAGCCCAGTGAGGACACATGCAAGGTCTATGGGGACTCTTATCATGTGTGTGACCTTAGGTCATCTTACACTTCAGCCTGTTTGTGCATCAGTAAGTAGGAATCACATATTGAATGGTGGCTAAGAATAGTAAAAGAAGGAATACCTGTCACCTGTGTTTTAGATTGGACTTTGGGCAGATTTAAGGTGTGAGTGCAGTCAGACAGGTATTCCTTGAGGCCTTGCCTCCATCCTCTTATTTCTCTGTGGGAAGCTCAGCTGTGGATGCCACTGGGGTAGCAGCCTCATCTCTGGTCTACCCCTGGGGTACTGAGTGACATATCCAGGCTCCTTGGATGGCCATCCAAACTGTTCAGTGGGCCTGAGTGGACAGAACCATGGCTCATGGTTATCTGCAGCCTGGAGTGGCTCCCAGAGGAGCCTCATCTACTGCAATTTGGTTGTCTTATTGCTTCTGCCTGCTTCAGTGCTCAGGGTTATTGTGAAGCTTGGCACCTGTACTTGCATAGTCATCCTGACTCACTTTCCCCATCCCTCCCTCACATTCCCAATGTCTGTTGCCTGAGCCTGATATGATTTTCCACTTCTATATGAATCTTCATCCATTGTTCGTTTCCAGGGACTCCTGGTTCTTTTGCCTAGGGAAGCAGTTTACTCATCCTTCCAGGACCAGATTGTATTCTGGCTTTGGACTAAACATTCCCAAACTCTCCTTTCCCTCTTTTTTTTTTTTTATTAAATTCTTTTATTGGTACATTGTAGGTATATAACACAATTACATTTCTCATTGGGAATTGTACCTTTACATAAGGCATCTTGGTTCTTATTTTTTCCCCATTCCTAGCCCTCCCTTCACCCCCTTCACCCTTCCCTATTTACAAAGACTTTATTTCCATTTTTTCCATTTCTCATCATTTTTCCTTTCTCTTCTTTCCTTTCCCCTGCCCCTCCCACTACCCCTACCCCTTTGGACCTTTTCTTCCTATTTTTGCATTATCGATTATTCATTCTAATCATTGGTACATTTTAGGTATACAATATAATGACACTCATCATTGGAAATTTGCACCTTTACATAGTCTCTCTTGGTTCTTATTTTTCACCTTTGCCTAGCCCTCCCTTCAACCCCTCCATTCCTCCCTATTTACAGCCCAAATGCCCATCAACTGGAGACTGGATAAAGAAAATGTGGTTTTTTAAATAAAATGGGGTACTACTCAGCCATAAAAAATGAGAAATTAGAGACATTTATAGCTAAGTGGATGCACATTGAGGCGATACTCTTAAGTGAAATAAATAGGACACACTTATATAAATACCGAATAGTTTCTCTGGTGTGAGAAACTGAAAGTGTAAATAAGGACTAAATGTATAATAGGTCATGTGAAATAGGAAGAAAAGGGGCAAAGGGGAAGGAAGTGGGAGGGCTAGGGGAAAGGATAGAAGGGAATGGGATTAATATGAGAAAATGGAAAAATAGGAACAAAATCTTTCCTTTTCCTCTTTTCTGTAAAGTAATTCCACGCACTGTGCTTTTTATGTTTTGCTGTTGATAGTTTTTATAATTTACATTCTATCTAAGTGTGCTGGCCTTTGGCAGCAGCATTGGAGTGGGGCCAGTGTAAATTTATTTGGGGTTCTATTAGAGTGAGTATAGGGTGGGAATAGAGAGGGCCTGGGAATTCCTGACACCTTTGTTAGGAGGAGCAAACAGGTTGGGGATATTTAAGTAAACCAGACATAAAAAGATAGGGCTGTGCCTCACGTCTCCTTCACATGGTGATGTTGGTGTGGCTCTGCTTGCATTTTACAGGTGCCTCGGGAACGAGTGCAGACAGAGATGTTCTTGATGGTCTTTGGGTTCTGGGGTTCTGGTTTTTGCTTTCTTTTCTCTTTTAAGAGTTTTATTGAGGTACAGTTGTAATACCATGCATTTTACCCCTGTAGCTGTACAGTATGGTGATTTGTAGAAAATAGTGTAGCCATCACTCACCATGATGGAATTTTATAACACTTCCCACCTGACCTTTTGCAGCATTCAGCACCTGTTATTGGCCCCGGACCTCCACTGCTCTGTCTTGTAGAATTTTGTCTTTGTCAAGGACTCAGTGTCATGGAATCATACAGTACATGGTTTTTGTGTGTCTGGCTTCTTTCACTGAGCATACTATATTTTCAAGGATCATCTGTGTTTCCTGTGTGTCAGCAGTTTACCCAGATTCATGGCTCAGTAGTTTATCATTCTCCAGTGGATGGGCCTTGGGCTTACTGTGATGGTGCTATTGTGAACAAATGGGTGTTCATTTTTCTGGGGCTAATCAGGTGGTCACTGTATGGCTATTTCTTCTGGGAACTTCCCACTCATTCCTCAGGGACTGCACCATTTCACAGCCCTCCAGCAGTGGGTAGTGCTCACATCGTCTGTGTAGTGCCAACCCTGGGTGGTGTCTGTTTGATGATGGGTATATGGTGCATTTTCTTGCAGTTTTAATTTGCATTTCTGGCCTCTACTTTTAAATAATAAGCGTCCCACAAATTAGTTCCTTTGCAATATTGGTAATGGCTTTTGACAAGCAGATAACTGTTGATGTGGCAGCTGCATTGCTGTTGTTTTTATGTTCACCCCCTCCAGGAGGGCTTCAGGGTGCTGGAAACCCTGCAGGAGGCTATGTTTGCCTGGATAGGCAGGCAGGTGTGATAACATTGCATTTTTGAGCATGTTTAATGCAGATGAGGTAGGAGAAAGGGGGTGCGTGTCTTGGAGCACCACAGCTGGCAGAGCCAGGGAGTGAAGCTTCCAGAATATTCTAGGATGTTTCATGATCTCTGTTGAAGCTGTTCAAGTCATATTTGGCTCCTGCTGCTTGAACCTCCATGCTTGGTCTGAGTGTTGGGGATGGTGTGTCTGTCTTAGGATGAATGTGACATCTGAGTCAGAAGGTGTTAGAGTGCTGATCAGCCCTGAGCTATTAACTTGGGCTTGGGTACAGAGTTACCTTGGAGTAATAAACAAGGTATTAGAATATTTGGAGCCAGCCTTAGTAACATCACTTAACGCTTGGTCAGCCATGCATTGTTAGTATTGATACAGGAGGCCCAGAAAGAACTCAGGAGTTCATAGCTTCCTCTTCTGCAGCCCATGAGTGAGGGGGACACTGCCACTATTGAGGGGCAGAGAGTATTAATGTGTGTCTCCCAGCCTCCAGAGGGGCCTCTTCCAAAACACCATCTCTGGTCATTAGCCTGGTGTTCCTATTCTCTCCTGATTACTTTCTCCCCTAGGTGTCTCTATTTATGTGTACCAGACAGGGTGTACCAAGGGGAAGAGAACAGCAATATCCAGGCTGGGAATTTTTGTGGGTTGGCAGCTGTGTTCCTTGAAGCATCTGGCCCTGATGGAGAGGCTCAAACCTCCTTAATAGGCAGGTGGGCTATCCTGGTTTGGGCCACAGGACCCTCACTGTAGGTTATCCAGGGGATGTTAGTTGCAGCTAAGGCGAGTGTCTGGCTACCTCATTATTGAAAGAACAAGAGGAGATGTGAATTTGGTTCTATTTATTTAGGGGAACGATTTGACTTTCTCTAAGATGGGGCGATGCTAGTTTGCTGTGCCTCCTGTTATCTCTGTTGGGCCCTTGGCATTGCAGGGTATTTTCACCATGCCTGGTCATTGTCTCTTCATACACCCCTTTGGCCTCTATGGGAGTTGGCCATTGGAGAGAGCTTTGGGTGTGCGGCCTCCAGACTTGGGCTTGGTCATCCTTGGTGAAGGTGGCCCTATACATGGGGACACTACAGCCCTCCTCCAATAGAGCCACTAGCCCTAATCAAGCCATATGCCTGCTTGGGATCCAGAGAAAGGGCTTGTGGTGCCTGGCCTCCCTTGCCTCCAGCGCCCTTCTAGCCTGCATTTTAGGCTTTTGGATGACTATTAGTTGACATCTGCTAGCTCTGTGGGATGTTAGGATAGAGAGTTGGGGTTAGAGGGATATTTTTCTTGGGCTGCTGGCCTCTGACCTTCTGGGTGACTTGGGTGTATGGAACTGAGAGCCATCTGCAAAGTCTTCTGTAGTACCTGGGAGCCTTGAGTTGGAGGGAGCCCACCCTGTTTGTCTCAGAGTCGTGATTTCAGGCCACAAGGCTTCTTTGGGGTGCTTTGAAAGGCACTTGCAACATCTGGTTCAGCACATATCTGGTGAGCACCTCAGATTCAAGGCATTGCATTGGTGTGTGTAATTTGGGGTCACTTTTAGAGGGGCTCATTCTGTTACTAATGGCATCTATCTGAGTAGCAGGCAGTTTTGTGAGGACATATATTTGCTTTTTCTTTTCCTCCTTCATCACAGTTAGGGTTTTTCTGATCTGTCATAACTTCCTGTTTTGCTGTAACGAACTAGCTGCCCTCACTGCTGCAGTTAGGCAGTGTACTCTGTGTGCACCGTCCAGGTGGCAGGAGGAGGCAGGGAGGAATGGGGTGAGCCATGGCAGCTGACCAGCAAGGGAAATAAAAGCAGGGCCCTAGTGATAGTCATGGGGCTGTGTGAGACTGTCACCAGGGCTAGACAAGGTCCTGTCTAAATATGTAGCCCCAAGAATGACACTAGGTGCAGGCGCTTTGGAGTTCTCTCAGGGCAGTCCAGTGTCACCCCTGTTCAGGGCTCCATTTCATGAGTTTTAGGGCTGGGCTGGGCCCTGGGCCCAGGAGGCCCATGTGGCTTATGTTCCTTGGGTTTCCATTCATCTGAAGGGAGATATTGCATGAGCTGGGCCTTTGTTCAGGGATGAACTGCCTAGCCTTAGCTCTCTGGAATATCCTGCACTGGGGCCCGAGTACCCAGCCCTGGTCCCTTGGCCTAGGGATTGCCCACCTTATGCCTCCCATGCTGGACCTTGTCCAGGTTGGAGTGATTGAATGTGGATTTCAGGGAGTGGCTGGAGTACCCAGGAGAGAGGGAGGAGGGTAAGTCCAGGGGCAGGGTGGAGTACAGGATAGGATGAGTATGGGGACCAGAGACAGAGGAGGGAAGGTCCTTGAGTGGAACCGTGGTAGCTGAGAATGATATGGAAGGTGCCTGTAGCAGGGATGCTGGGGTGCATCCTGTGGTGGCCAGGAGGAGGACCTGTGGTGGCCAGGAGCCAATGAGGGGGACCTGTGGTGGCCAGAGGGGACCTGTGGTGGCCTGGAGCCAATGAGGGGGACCTGTGGTGGCACAGAGGGGACCTGTGGTGGGCAGGAGCCAATGGGCCAAGGCCTTGATCCATGGGTCCTTGTTCAATGTCCTTTGCATATCATGCCCTATCATCCTCATTGCTCTGGGGGGCTGCTGTCTCCTCCCACACAGGGAGGGGCCTGGTAAACTTTCCTCCCCACACCCTGGTACCATTGCTATGGCTCCATAGCTCTGCCTGAATACTGCCCCATCCTTGGAGCACAAATAGAAATATGGGTACCTAGGCAGTACCCTGATGGTAGCTTAAAACACACAGAGATGCTTTGGGTGTGTAGGCCATAGACAGCTCCTGGGGCAAGTGACCAGGGCTGGGTCTTGAAGGCTTTGGAGGATCATAGCTTTCTAGAGAAGCAAGGAAGAGGTGGCCGTTGAGGGACTGCAACTCAAGAACAGAGGCATGAAATAGGAGCTGTGTGGCTGACAAACAGTAGGCTGGGGGGCAGTGTTTGTAGATAATGCTTAGGCCCTTGTTTCTTTAGGGGATGGAGAATAAAGCTATTGACCTGGGTCTGAGGCTCTTGGGAGAATGTTGTAAGGTATGGATGCCAAGTCTCTGCTGTCATTGTTCCCCAGGGTAGGGCATTGAGTCCAGTCAGCTCCAATCTGGATCTGGAGCTCCAGAGCTGCCTGTGGCCTGTTTCTTGAAACTATGGACAAGTGGCTCATGTGGAAGTGGAGGAAGGGGTGTGTGTGGGGGCTGTGTGAAATTGGGGAGATGAGGAATGAGGAGATTTGACTGACAAGTGGGTTAAGGGTTGTTGGGGGTGCTCCATGCCTGCAGGGCAGCACTCTGGGAAGTGGGGTTATACACATTCTGAGAACTGGGTAATAAACTCAAACACACCATGTGACACTTGACATTTCTGATTTTTTTTTTTTATAAAATTCCACTCAGGGAGAGAGTTCAGATGTATTCTAGGTATAGGAGAAAATCTATGTCTGAGCTTTGATAACCTTGATGACTATAGTCTTCTATAATGCAGTATAATGCAGAGTGACCCCATAAGGCACTGAAGTGCCTGTCCATGACCTGCATAATATTGAATGCTGCAACATGTGCGGTCAGCACATACAGGTGGCAGAGGGATTTCAATGTCTTGCCACTGCTTTCGTGTTATAATCTGTATTACTGATGGAAACAAACTTTAAAAATTTTTGTGGGAGGGTACTCCTATAATAGAATAACTTACCAACTAGAATTTAACTTGACTCTAGCAACTTGATGTTTTTTATGCAGAAAGTGTAGTCTCCATGTTGGGTGACATGTAATTTGGGGTCTGCCATGTCTTGATATCTGATAGGACTGCCAGGATCCTGAACTGGGAGTGCTACCTTTGCCCAAATGTCTTCCGCAGCCTGTAGGCTGCATTAAATGCAGGGTGTGGAAGAGAACGACCCTTGACCAGACCTTCCTGATCACAAATGGCCTGTGCTAAAATTGCTAAATAGGTCCTTCCCAACAACATGCTTGCTGGACTAGCATCACATACTTTTGTCTTGTGCATGGTTTCTCCTGTAGGAATTGTGAGATTCATTCCACTGTGTGAGCACACCAAAATGTATCTGGGGACTGCTGTTGACCTCAAGAGTGTTTCCTGTTTCTTGCTGTCCCCTGTGCTGATGCAGTGAGCCTCCCCACTTGCCTTCCTGGGTGCCAGTAGGGGTTAAGGTGGGCTGCTGTCCAGCATGCCCAGATAGTTTGTGTACACATGCACACATCACGTACTTCCTCTGAGCCATGGGAGAGTGCTTAATATTCCACATCCTTGACCTTTCTTGGTAACTGAAAGGTAGCTAGTGATCAAGTGTATAAGATGGCACCTGTTATAACCTAATATGCATTTCCAGTTATTGGTAGTATTATATATCATTGTGAATTTAAAAAATTTATTTAAGATTTTAATTTTGGGATAATATGACCCTTGCCTCTAAATTATTGGTGTTACTTTGTTAAGGAGGTAATTATAGGGTTTGTAGGATAGATGCTTTTTATGGTAGTTGCTCCTGACATCGAGTTATTTAGGGCCATGTTTCCCAGATATATATAGAGGGGCCTGTATGTATAGAACCCTTGCCTGGTGTTTTCTTTCCTGTGTCTCATATTGTGCTCTCCCCATTTTATGGCTTTCTTGTGTTTTTTCTTCTGTACTCTGTAATGCCTATTTGGAAGTCATTGCACAGAGATTTGGTCAGTCTCCTCTAAAGACAGAGTATCAGTCTGGACACCTGAGCCAAGTTTCCTTTCATTCTTCCTACCCTGCAAAGGCTTATTTTTCTGTATCTTCCAGGACAACAACTTCAGGTGTATGTGAGGATCTGCCTGCATTGCAGATAGGAATCTAGGCTTAGGCAGCCTGGCCAGTGTAGCTGTGACTTTTGATGGAAAATAGATGCTGGTGAGACAGCAGCAGGTCAGTGTGCCTGCAGCCAGGGAAACCCAGGGCAGCTGGTGGCTCCTTAGAGCACAGTGCTCCTTGCTGGGTGTAGGAGCCAGCCTTCCCTGAGCTTAGCAGCTCCCTGGTCGTAAAGTGTAGAATTCCACTTTGGAGAGTAACATTGGAATTTTCTATAAACTCCTTAATTAAAATAGACCTTCTGCACAAAAATTGGAAGAAAGCCATTTCTAGCTTTGTGGATTAGTTACTCATTTTCTGTAGGACCAACAAGGTTTTTTGTTTTTGCCTCTTTTCTGAGTTGATGTGACTGCTGAATGGAGAGGTCACTGAGTGCTGACTACACTTGGTACCTGTGGGCCTGATGTTCCTCAGACTCAAGTTGTGGCTGTGCACTGGTTATTGAGGTTATTTTGATGGTCAGACCATAAAGGTTGAAAAGGAGCCCAAAGTGTGTCTGGGGTAGGCAATGAGGCCTGCTGGGATTCTGGCTTCAGTTTTCTGATATGTGTAACTCTGTGCAGGGTTGCAGCCCAAAATTGACTTCTTATTCTGAGTCTGTGTCCAGAGCGTCGCAATACTTGACTGCAGCAGGGAGATGCCAAGCCCAATAGAGGCTGGAAGTCTCCTCCTCCCTAGCACCTGCTGCTCCTGGCCTGCCTCCTGCTTTGGAGAGTTCTAATCTCTGTCCTCCAGCAAATATGGGAGCCTGACTGTTGTGTTATCACTGTTGAGAGTGAGGAGATTCTCACTCATGATGAATTAAAAATTAAGTCACAATTGAATATGGATATGGTGACCAAGATTTCTTACCTTATAGAAAAAACAGTCTGGCTGCTAGGTATGGAGTTTGAGCCAGGGAGGCAAAATAATTGGAGGCACCTGGCAAAAAAGGGCATTTTGTGCCCCTGGGCTGCCTTCCCTTAGCCTCGTATGTGATCATGGGGACCAGGGGCTACAGCAGAGCTTGTGGCTTCCCCAGTGCTGTCCTGGAAATGTTCTGGGCCCACACACTGAACACATGCAACCACACTTGCTCACATGAGGCCCTCCCAAGAGGCCTCTTTCACCAGGGCTAATTGAGGCTAATCCTTTGTGATCTCTGCTGACTCTCAGATCTCCTTCCTTATACCATGATGATCTGGATGGTACCTGCTTTGGTATTTCTGTGTCCTAAAACCATGTCCTAATCTGGCCCCTTTGTAAGGTGAGACTCTCTGGAGGGTGAGGGGCTGTGTGTTCAGAGTCCACTTGTTTCTTCACTGTCGTATCTCTGGTGTGGGTTGCAAGGTCTGGGTGTGGTAAGTGTGATGGCAGATCCAGTGTGTGGAGCACCTTGCAAGGAACTACCATTTTCTTTTTTCCAAAGCTGGAAAGAAGTTCTTATTACCTACTTAATTGCCTCCTGTGCAACTCCAGGCTTCCTGAGGGCCCCCAGATACATTTTCTGTCTCTGTGAGTTTATGTATTTTGAACTTTTCATACAAATGAGATCAAGCAGTGTGTGTCCTTTTGTCTGACTTCTTTTACTCAGTATAATATTTCTAAGCTGATCCATGTTGTGGCATTGGTAATATGTCATTAGTTTTATGACCAAATGCTATTTCATTGTATACATACAACATATGTTGTACATCCATTAATCAATTGATGGACATTTGACTGTTAAAAATAGTGCTGCTTTGAACAACTGTGTACAAATTTTTGTTTGAAAATGTTTCAGTTCTCTTGGATATGTGCCTAGTTGGAAAATTGTAGGGTCATGTGATTGCTCTATCTTTCTGAAGAACTGCTGGATGTTTTCCACAGTGGCCATACCCTTTTATGTTTCCATTAGGAGTGTATGAGGGTTCCAATTTTGCACATCCAAAAGCACTTGTTAATGTCCATCTTTTTATATAAAGTAACACCTCATTGTGGTTTTTCATGTGAATTTCCCTGGTGATGGTGAGTGTTTTCTCACATACTATTGAATATTTGTATGTCTACTTTGAAGAATCAAATCCTTGGCACAGTTAAAGCTTTTTTAAAAACATTGCTGAGTTGTAAGAGTTCTTTATATATTCTGGATTCCAGACTTTTATCAGACATATGATTTTCACATGTATTCTCCCATTCTGTATGTTACATTTATTTCTTGACAGTTGTCCTTTAAAGTACACATGTTTTAAATTTTGATGAAGGTCAGCTCATTTTTTTCCTTTGGTTGCTTGTGTGTCAAGTATCATATATCTAAGAAACCTCTCCCTAGTTCAAGGTTACAAAGATACACTCTTTTGTTTCCTAAGACTTACATATAGTTTTAGCTCTTGGATGTCAGTCTTCAGTGTCTTTGGAGTTAATTTTTATATATGCCATATAAAGTAGGGGTTTTACTTTATTCTTTCACATGTAGATATCTAGTTGTCCCAGTAGCATGTGTTGAAAAGATTCCCTAGTGAATTGTCCTGCTTGTTGAAAATTAATAGACCACAAACATATGGTAATTTTTGGACTTTCTGTTCTCTTCCATTAATCTATATAGATCTGTCCTTATGGCAAAGTGCACTGTCTTGATTACTATAGCTTTGTAGTAAGTTTTGAAATTGGAAAGTGTGAATCGTTCAACTTTTTGTCTTTTTTTGAGTATTGGTTTTGCTATTCTTCATTTCTATATGAATTTTAGGGTTAGTTCACCAATTTTTACAAAAAAGCCAACTGGGATTTTGATAAGGATTACATTGACTCTATGGATTGGTTTGAGGAATATTGCTGTTGTAACAGTATTCTTCCAAAATCTGTGAACAAAAAAGAAACTATCTTGTCACTTATTTAGTTCTCTTTGTTTCAGTGAAATTTTATAGTTTTTAATACATCTTGAACTTCTGTTAAATTTATTTCTAATCTTTTTACTTGTTATAGATCTATTCAGATTTTTTTATTTTTGGAGTCAGCTTTGATAGTTTGTATCTTCATGTCACCTAGTGATGTAATTTATTGGCCCACAATTGTTCATAGAATTCCTTATGACCCTTTTTACCTCTGTAAAGTTGGAGGTGATGTCCTCCTTTTCACTGAGATTCATTCTTTTATGAGTCTTCTCTGTTTTTCTCTTGTTAGTCTAGCTACCGGCTTGTCAGTTTTGTTGATCTTTGCAAAGAATCAACTTTTGGTTTCATTGATTTTTTTCCCCTGTATTTTTCTGTTCTCTTCCCTGCATTTGGAATTAAATGCATGGGACTCTTTCTTGAAAATTCATGTTGCGGCTGCTGTTACTCTAGGGCAGTGGTGGTGAACCTATGGCACATGTGCTGCAGCAGGCTGTTTGTATCATTGAAAACTCTAAAAGGTTTGCCATTGGAGCTCTAGGGGAATTTCATTCTTCTGCCTTCTCATACTCTGTCCTTGTGGTTGGTAGACATGAATCCAGTGATCCACTTGTTCCTGAACAGAGATTGTTTCCCATGCAGGCCTATGTCACACACCCTTTGCTGGGTATCCTGAGTCTGTGATATGTGGCTGCTTGTTTGAGACTTTGCTCCTGTATGAACAAGCCTTGGGGACGGTTTTCCTTGTGCACACTGACACCTAATGAAGTAGGCACTTTTTAGGGATTTATTAACTTGCTTGTTGACTGAATAAATGTAAGGTGGGTGTGACCCATCAACCTTCAACAAAATACTCTGGATGCTCTGGCATTTTCTGAGGCCACTGTCCTGAAGCACTGTGCCAGCAGCTCCAAGAATGTGAGAGAATATGGTTCCCTGCACTTCAGAACTCTGTGCATATCACAAAGTTGCCATACTTCAGTGGGTTTTTCTCTCTGTTGACTGCTGCAACTGACATTAGAAAGAAAATAGCACTTGAAATAATCTGCAAGAGGGGATTTGGGAAGAAATACTCTTTAAAACTTCCCATTTAGCAGCTCTTTGCTGAGCTGCCTCTTGAAGGCCTTGGCTTCCCAGCAGTGTCTGCTTCTTGTGTGCTCCCTGTGGGTTCAGGGAAGCCAGAGTCCAGGGCAACCTGCATACTCAGGCAGGCTGGAGTTTTCCCTGAGCCCACTGTTGCCACACAGGCCCTTGGGATTTGGCTGGAGTGGTGGCTGTGCTTTCTGCTGGCTAGAGCCTTGGCTGGCAAGGCCTGGGTCATTCCAGGCTCTGAGAATGGACTCATGTGTATTACCTGGAAGAATGTTTAGAAAAGACATCTTGTTCTCAGGGTGAGCGGAGGATGTTGGTGTGGTCAGTGCTTCCACAGGGGCTTCTTGCTTCTCCCAAAACCACGAGCCTGTCCTATGTGGGTCAATCCCCAGACACTGGTCTTTGAGGTGTGAACTCCAGGTGTTGCCCTGTGTTCTAGGGTTAGGAGAATAGCTGGCTTGGCTGGGCCTTCTGGGCAGTGGTTTAACTGGAAGGTAATGACAAGATTACTTTAGAGAGACCATTCATAACAGGCTTGTTAGCCTCAGGGTAGTGTAAGCAGAAAAAGAAATTTAAAAACACAAATAAGTAGATTGCTCCTAAGAAGATGGCTGCCTTCATCTCTAACTGTTCTCTTGAGCTGACACCTCATGTCTCTCCCTGTGGCCTGCTAGCTACCCTTGCCCACATGGGTGCTAAGTGTGGCCTCCACCTGACATTGCATCCAGAGCTCAACTCTTTGGATGTGTTGGGACCTGGAGCCCAGGGAGCTTGGAGAGCAGTACTGTGACACTCCTCTGGGGAGAACAATGTGTGTCCTGCAGCCACAAGTTCAGAGCTGCTAAGCAGTGTGTCACCATCAGTATCCTGTAGCAGGAGGCAGCAACTGCTTACTTCTGGGGCCCACTGTTTGTTTATGGGCTCTTCTCAGGAGCTGCTGCAGTTTGTGGCCCTTACTGATACCCTTGTTCTTCCAACCTTCTCCCCTACCCACCTCTGCATTTCTTTTCCAGGCAGTCCCTTGCCTCTTCCTGAATCCATCACAAGCATGGGACTGGTCTACGTACTAGGGAAGCCTCTGTTGCCTGTTGGGGATTCTGAGCTCATCCCTGAACTGGGAGGCCAGCTGGCCTTGTGGTCCAGTACCTGTCTTTTCCTTGAGGAAAAAGGGCATTGCTTTTGAGGCAGGCTGCAGTTGTTGGGCCTTTCTTCCCTCATGGCATGGCTGAAGGCCTGTCTCAGGTAACATCCTGGTGGTCCTCTTAAGGTTGAGAAGCCCTGCAAAGGCTTCTCAGAGTTGTGTCCTGCAGGAGGCCCCAAGGGAGGGCTTGCCTGGTATTTTGAGGTTGTGAGCTTTGATTGTTGAGCCAGATATGAAATTGCTGTCAGAAAGGTGGGAGTGCATGGATTCTACTATTTTGTATGTGTGGCCGTCTTTTATATTGGTAGACAGCTTTCAGGTCTGTGGTCAGCTCTCAAATTCATGGTCTGGCTCTCAGCTGTATAGCAACCAGTGTGCAAAGCACTAGGATTTAGTGCACCTGGAGTGGTAGGGGTGGCCTGGGGGTCTTGGTCCCATGTTCCCCCTCAGACTATCATGTTGCAGGGTCCCTTGGCTAGTGTTCTGGGTGTGAAAACTTAAATGTCACTCCTACCTCTTGCATTTCTTCTGAGGGTGGGATAGACCGAAGTTATTTTGGGGTGGCAGGCAGGTTGTGGAGCAACCTAGGGAGGCATGTGGGCCTCCCTTCAGGAACTTACACCTGGACAGCTTGTGGGATTCCTTCCCAGTGGAGTTTTTAGGGATTACTCTGAACACCCAGGATACATGTTTTTGTGAAGGTCAGAGACTACTTTTGAGGTATTGCATTGACCACTTTGACTCCCAGCATGGAAACACTGTGCATGTGGCATGGGATTAGCACAATGTTAGAACAAGCAGAAGCTGGTTTTTGTGATGGTGGGTGGAGCCAAACTCTCACTGGCTCGTCGTTCCCTGGTGCATCCTGAGCAGCAGTAGAGAGGTTCTATATTTTGAGGCCTCTGATCCTGCAGTTATTGCAGGGGGTGGGTGTTTGCCACTAGAGAACCAAGCCCACGCAGTGCAGGGTTATCACAGGCTTCACCTTGTGAGATTGGTGCCCAGCCAAGGCACAGGTTCAGGGTGATGTTGCCCTCCTTTCCCTGTCCTGGCATCTCCAGGGGCTGGCATTGTCCTTCACGTTCTTCCTTCCTGCCCTTGGTTGAGCCCTAGCCATGCCTCTCTTTGAGGGTAGAACAATCTCCAGAACTGTTCTGCTCTGGGTTGCTGCATGGCTGGGGAGTAAGATGTTTCTCTCCAGATTTTTATCCTGCCTCCCCTGACCATTCTTTTCTTTTTTTGGCCTTGCTGCCCCTGCCATCTTTGCCATCCCTGAAAGCTGGAGCTCTAATCCTAAACACTCATAGGTGCTTTTCTCCCACCTCACTCTTCACTCTACTGTGAGCTGCTCAGAGGAGTGATGTGGGTCTAGGTACCTGGAACTCCACAAGCGACCCCTTTCTCCTGCTCAGTTGCGAACTCTATGCTACCCTTCCTTTGCCTTCCATAGCCTACCATTCTCTTCCTCCTGACCTGTCCTGCTGAAGTACCCAGATTACTGCCTCCCATCAGCTGCTTTTCTTTTCTTTTTTTTTTGCGGTACCGGGGATCGGATTCAGGACCTTGCACTTGCGAGGCAGGTGCGGTGCCGCTGAGCTACATCCCCGGCCCTCTCTTCTATGTCTAGTAGATGTTAGGTTTCTTCATGACTTTAAATCTCAAACACTCCAGTGGGCTGTCCCACCCTCCCCCCAGGGGTCTCAGTGTGTCCATATTGAGCTTGGTCCAGTGTCACCTCTCCGCTGGTTGGAGACATCATGTAACCTGTGTGACTTTGTCCTCTCATCCAATCCAGGGCCTCAGCACATGGCCACAACCCACACCACACCCAGTCTTTTCTCCAGCCCTTATCCATGTGGAGAGGGAGCAGGTGTTCAGCATTGTACCCTGAGTGTGAGTGTGGTCCTTGGGGCCATCGGCTGTGGGATGGTCATCTGAAGGGCTACAATCTTTGGAGCATTTCTTGTATTGGGTACCCTGGGTCCCTAAAGTGCAAGGTGTGGGGCCATACCTGTTGTGCTGTTGGTCAGCTCATGACAAGCCTCATGTGAGTTTGGCCCCATGTGTCTTCAGCTCCCTTTATTTTCCAGGGCACCACTGAGCTCAGTGCTGCATTCTTAGCCTCTCCTGTTCTCTCTGTAGCTCTCACCTAGGACCTGGTGTCTGCAGCTCTTCCTGCTGATCTGTAACAGGTAAACAATGGCAGCCTCCTGTGGTTAGGGCTTGCTGTACATTATCTGCCTCACATGGCACTGCACCTGGAGGCGCTCAGACAAATCTTAGATATAGGGATCTGGGGATACATTTCGGAATTCTCTTGGGCTTACTCTGATGCTCATGGTGTCTTGTTCTTCCTCCTGGATAACACCTGACCTAAATCAGAGAAGGAGGCTGTGGTCTTTTCCTCAAGCTGGTGCATGGCAGATAGGACCCTGGCTCCTTGGGTCCTCATGGGTTTTGTGGCAGTGATGTGGAGCATGTGGAAGGGAAGATGGGACACAAGTAAGGGATGCTTGCTAAGCAGGCTGAGAAGAGGCAGATTCCTGCCAAGAGAGGGTGACTTGTGGTTTTCATTAGGAGCTCTCCTCAGTTCTGGATGATACTTAGTGCTCCAGGGTGCTTCTGAGCATGTGATGTGGGCCAGGACTGGATGAAGCCCTTTCCAAGTGGGGACCTCAACCATCCCCAGCATTGCTGAGCTGATGTTTTGGGACCCGGTGAATGTTATACAGAGTGTGTGCTCTGACCAACAAGCACTGCAAGGAAGGCTGCTAGGAGGAGGTGCCCCCGGGCCATAATCAGACCAGGGAAGGAAGAGGAGGTACCACTCACCTGCCTAAGGAGAGGGCCACTAGGATAGAGGGGCACAAGGCTGCTGGTGGAGAGGTGCAGGGTGGAAGTATGGGGCCTGTTTATGGGCTGGCCCTGCAAGATGTAGGCAGCTTTGGGTTTATTGAGCATATGAAGGGTGAGGTGGAGGGAACTAGAAGGTTTGACCAGATGGCTGTGGGCCCATGTGAGTGGCCAGGCAGTGGGCTGCAGGGCTGACTGCTTCTGTACACATCCTGGACTGGGGACAGGGCTTCTCAAAAGCAGTGTCATTGACCTTTCTTGTGCCAGCTTGGACCCTATGCCCATACCAAAGCCCTGTTCAGAAGGAGGAGCACATGATAGAGGCCTCCTCTTTGTTTTTCTCTTGTCCCTCCTCCTCATTCCTTCTTCTACTCATCTGGTATTCTGTGTTGGAGGATGAGGTGTTTCCTCCAGCACTCAATGTCATGAGAAGGGCGAGTGGGTGCATGATACTCGTTGACTTCTTATTGATAGCCTATTTTGATCACATAACCTGTTTTATTTTTGATATGCAGACATTTCCTTTGTCTAAAATGTTTGCCAGAATCCTCCTCTGGAGCAGAAGAGTAGATGATGGCAACAGTCTGAATTTAGGAACTGGGCAAGACTAGAAAGAGACTGATATTTTGTTCAGAATCTAGGCTGAGAAGCCAGGGCTTTGTGCCTGCCCAGCATCTTATACCCCTCACCACCCACAGGTCTGGTTCTGGCATTGCTGCAGGTCTTGGACAATCCACAGAGGAGCTGAGTCACTCTTGTGAGTAGCTGTCTATCATTTCCATAATGATCAGGTATCTCAGGTGTGTGTTTAAATCAAGAAAATTAAGCATAAGCACTTTCATGCTCATGAGTTTTATAAAAATGGCAATATTTTATGTTATATTAAGTGAATGTGGAATATATACAGGGTGGGAAAGTAACAAAATATCAGTGTATTTAAAAAGAACATAATTATTAGTTGCCATAATGAACCAACCTTAAAATCAAAAGGAGTTCTTTTCTCAGGACTGCTATTGAAAAATGAAGTGTGAATGGGTTTCCCACAGAAAAATTAAGCCTGAACAGGAAGGAAAACAAACCCTGTGTTCCTCCCAGCTCATGTGGTGGGTGTCATTTTTTTCATCATGATCGCTGGTCAGATGTAACCTGCTGGGGATTTAGTTAACTAGTACTTGCTCCAGTTTCATTGGTTTGCTGGCTGTGGTTTTGGCCACTTGTCAAGGACACATTTTCATTTCCAAGGGTGGCTTCATGACCACTCTACAATGACCCTCCAGGACTGGCCCCTGAGGTCAGCTTGGTTCTCTCCTGGGCTGGGAGGTTGGATTGAGACTGTGGACTGTGAACTCACAGAGCTGTTTCTGCTTCATGGGAGGGATGGATGGGTTGACCCCTTGTCAGTTAGGACTCCTTCGGTGGCAGGCTCTCAAGCCCTCTGGTCATTTGTGATGTGCAGTGCTGACCTGAATGCAGTGCTCTGGGTGCAGATCAGCTGCTTCCTGGTGATGTGACCCTCGTCTCCTCTCTTGGCTGCTTTGTGACTTTTTTTCCTGTTTGTCATGATCATCTCATCATGTTTGGGGAAGCCAGAAGGCTCCTGTGGCAGTGTGGCCACTTGAGATCACTATCTGTAGTGGGAGACTATAGTTGGTTTGTTGGGTGGCTAGTGATCCCAAGGAGAGATGGTGATTTTTCCAGGGATCTTTTTGACCTTGGAAAGCAGTGGGACCTTCTTATCTCCTGGTTCAGGTGCTGTGTATCTTGAGCAGTTTTTTTTTGAGACAGCATAGTTTAGAGTAGCCTTGAACTTACTATGTAGCCCAGGCTGGCCTCAAACTGGCCTCCTCCTGCCTCAGCCTCCAGGGTGTACCACCATGCCTAGCTTCTTCAGCATTTTGAGCCTGCTCCACAGGGTGCTGAGATCCTAGCCTGTGCCAGTGGACATGTGACTTGTGTTTTGTGTGGTGGCCAGTGTCCTTCCTAGAGCTTTCCCAGCACTTCCTCTACAATGTGGTCCGGTTCCTTCTGTATGCAGCCACCTGTCAGTCTTGAGTTCCAGCTGTGAGCACCATTTCTAAGTTTCTTTGGAATTAGATGTATACATGTCAAGAGTATATGTTAAGCAGCTGAACACTTTGACTAAAAACAATCAGACCAAAATGGAAGTGAGGAGGGGAAGAAGGGAATGTGCAGTGTGAATCCTGGGTGCACCAGACCCTGCCAGAGACCGTTGTCACAGGGCTCTCAGGAGGCCAGGATGTGGTAGTGTGCTGCCCCTTGTGCTCTAGAGCTTTAGTTGTCAAGATGGCTGTATCTGGGAACTATTTATTCACACAGCAGATGTTCATTGAGTGCCTGCTGCCTGCCCCAAGCCCATGCTGGAGATGGAAGGATCACTGCTGGGCTCCAAATGGTACTTGGAAAGACAAGTGGGATCACCTGATAGCCACTCAGTTGTACCCCCACAGGAGCAATGCTCACACTGACAAGTCATCTTCACAGCACAGTTTGACAACTTTTGTGCCAAGTTGAGAGAGTGAAATCCCATAGCACCTTTCACAGAGATGAGTGGTGCACATCTGAAGATTTCAATTCCAGCCTAAAAACTTAGAGAATAAGCCAGAGACTGCTCTGAAGCACTTTTTCAATCAATTTCCTACAACTCTGTCATTGCACATGATGACCATTCTCCTGGGTGGATGATACACCGGAGACGTGGTGGTCAGGTTGCTCTCACCACAGCCATCCCAGGAAGCTTTTGGACATGTGTGTTTAGACTGTGGAATGGATCCAGGTCAGTGTCTAACTGCAGCCCAGGCATTTAAAATAAAAATAGACTTCTCAAATGCATGTGTATGACTGGCTGCATTCTCCTGATTTAGGGTCTTTGAATTTGGGGCTTATGTTGTAGAGATGCCTTCATCTGTCTTCTAGGAAAGATGACCATTCTGGTGGATTTCACTACCTACAGGAATACAGACAACGGAGCATGTTGTAAAGCTGAGGCAGGGAGCAGTGCAGCTCCTCACCTCCCAAGTGTGGCCCCAGCATGTAGAGTGTATGTGGAGCCAATTGCTAGCCATCTTCTCTGGGTCACATTCTCTCTTGGCCACCAGCACTGATGTCTGTGGTTCTCCAGGGAATTTTGTCAGACTTAAACCAGGTTAAGTCATTCTAAGTAGGATCCAAAAGCAAGTAAAAAGAGATCTTGCATATGTGACTCTGTTAGAAATGTGAGGATGATTGGACATTCAGAAAGACCAGATAATACAGTTTTACATTTTCTTAAGTTACTAATTTAATCAATAGGAAAAGACCCTTCTTGATGCTGAAAATACTTAATAAAATTCAACATCTTCCCTTGACTAAAATATGATTATTCTTCATATTTACCCTGCAGGGCAGGTACAGTTATCATAAAGGTGGTTTTCCTAGGATGAGGCTCATCAGTTGTGCTCCACATGTACTGACTCCTGCGGTTTTCCCCAAATGTGAGAAATTCAACTGCATAATTTGTGGTAGCTGAAGACTGCATTTGCCTTCTCCTTTAAGGCGTAAAGATATGTGTTGGTGGGGGTGGAGCCTTTGAAAAGTTGTGTGTAAGGTGATAAGGTTTGTGTTTATACTCACAAAAGTTTATTTTTTATAACTGTCTGAGGTTTCTAGCTTTTGTGCTGCCCTGCAGTGGGTCTTTGCTTTAGAAGTAATTTAGAACTAAAGCATGAAGACAGGCGTGGTGGGACATGCCTGTAATTCAGCCACTTTGGGAGGCTGATGTAGGAGGATCACAAGTTCTAGCTTAGTCTGGGCCATTTGCAAGACCCTTGCTCAAAATAAAAATAAGTGACTCCGTGTGAAGGCCTTGGGTTCAATGCTCAGTACCTAGAAAGAGGTAGATGTTTCTATAATGTATGTGTGTGTTTTTTTCTATAATGTGGTTTTAAAACATGGGAATCAAACATTTTTACTAGAGTCAAAGACAAGACAAAGATGATTATCCAACCATGGTTGCCTAATATGACTCCAGAAGCTCTGGCTAGTTCAGATAGCAATTAAAACAGAAGAAAGAAGAGTGTAATATTGGAATATTAGAAGAGAGAGGCAAAAGTATTTGCAAAAATGATTATACATCTGGAAAATGCAAGGGATACTAATGAAAACTTGAAATATAAGCTGGGTGTAGTGGTGCATACTTACAGTCCCAGCACCCTGGGAGGCTGAGGCAGGATTGCAGGTCCAAGCCTAGCCTGGGCAACTTAGTGACTTGGTGAGAACCTATCTCAAAATAAAAACTGAAAAAAGGCTGAGGATATAGCTCAGTGTGAAGACTTTGAGTTCAGGCCTCAGTACTGAAGGAAAAAAAAAGAAAAACTTGCAATATATAATAAAAGAATTTATAATCAAATCACTAAAAATAAATTACAAGTCAGGTGCATTCCTGTATACCTAATAAATAGAAGTGACCTTATGTATGAAAAAGAGTTGTAGACATGCACTAAAGAAATGTGATCTTTGAATGAAGCAAGGGAGGAGGTGAGAGAGGAGTAGAATAAATGGAAGTGGTATGCTTAGTTTGTGAGCAGAAGGCCTTGTAACTTGAGTCACTGTTGCTCATCTTGCCAGTGGGCTGCTCTTGGTCAGTGCTGCAGTGATAGAGTGATGGACTTCCAGGATACATGGAAGGAGGAGGGAGGAGGGGGGTTTTGGGGTAGGCTGGATGACTCAGTGTACCTCACTTCTGTTCATGCTGCTCTGTGTTCTTCTGTTCCACATTCCCTGTGAAGGGGATGATACCTCCCTCTTGCATGCCATCTTCAGAACCACATTTTGCAAAAGCAGGAAAGGGGACAACATCCTCCGACAGTCAGAACACAAAATCACTTTTCCCTAATAACTTCCTTGAGACTTCTTGGTCTGGAATAACTTTAGATCTGGCTGCCATGTCTCCCCTGACATGAATGTCTCATATAACTGTGGTGTGTGTGTCCAGCCCACACATTAATATGGGCACATGACTGTTGGACAGACTCAGGGTTCATTTGGGCTTTGCCAGTTCTCTACTAGTATTCCTGCTCTGCCCAGGGTTCCCTCCAGGCCCCATGTCACCTTTTCTTATGCCATCTCTTTAGTCTCCTCTAGTCTATGGCACTTGCTCATGCCCTTCACACTGTTGAGAACTTGCCAGAAATTTTGTTTTCTGTCTCACAGTTTAGGTTTGTCTGGTGTCTTCCATGGTTAGATTGGAGTCCAGGGTTTTGGGAGGAAGACCCCAGACATGGAAATGCCTGCCATCCCATCCTTTCAGGATACTTGCCCTGTATAGGACATGGCCTGGCAGTGTTGTCCCATGGCCTGGTTGGGGGAGGGGCTGCCAGTCTCTCCACTGTCCCATGCCTTTTCTGGTCACTGGAAGCCAGTTGCTTGTGGGGAGGGCAGTCAGGCTCTACCTCCTGTGGCGTGTTCATGTAGTATTTGGCATACTTCTGTGAGGAAGCTCTGTGTCTCCCTCTAACTTGTTTATGTGCTCATTCATTCATGTCAGTGTGGATCCATAGTATTTATTTTCTTTCTTGGCTTACAAACTGGAGGGAGTATGTTGTTGTTCAAGTGGTCTCAGCTTTGCCCACTGGGGTCTTCTGGGGTCCTGGTCTCCTTGTCCCATTGCTTCTGGTGCATTTCTCAACTTTTGGCACCATGGCTTAACTAGCTCTTTGCCCCACCTCAGACTTACCTGGTTCTCTGGGGAGCTGTGGCTTTTCATTTTGGAGAACATCCTGGGAACCATGATGTGGGCATTGGGTGTGCTTGGTACTCTTGGGGCATCACGTTCAGCTTTATGTTCAGCTTTCTTATCAGGGAGGGAATCTCCCAAGAGGAGCAACAGATTTCTCACATCTTGCCCAGGTCAGACATGGGAGGCGGTACCACTGTGGGTGGCTTAGATGACCCAAGGTTTGTCCTGCATGCTGGGATATCTGTCCCAGCAGACACTGAATCCTCTCTCCTGGACCATCAGCACAATTTTGGGGGAATTTTAAGCTGATTCAAAAGTTCCCATGTAAGCAAATGCTGAGAAATAATCATGAGCAGGGACCATTTTAGCAGATATTAAAACACACCCTTAGACTTTGGGAATCTGACCAGTCTGAATGAGACACAATAAGAGGGAGGTAAGAAGGATGGGTTAGAACCAAGAGCAACCCTGAAGTCTGTGGGCATTAGGGTAGGATGCAGGTAGCAGTTCTAGTTGAGGGATGGATTTTTTTTCAGTATTTTTGGAGGAATGAAGTAGCCTGGTAAAAAAGCTGAATCCTCTACCCCGTTCTTATAGTATGTACATTGTGACTGGGTCAGAGGTTGACTGAGTCAAGTCTAAGAGACTGTTGGTGTGAGACACCAGTATTTTCTGTCTCTCTCAGAAAGAAAAAGTAAAACCACTACCCAAGGTGACAGAGAGCTCATCTTTGGTAAGACAGTCTTGATTGCAGGAATGTGGCAAATTTTTGTCTGAAAATAAAATACAGTGAATGTAAAAGAGAAAAAAATAATTGGAAAAAGTACCAAGAGAGCTAAAAGAAAAAAATCTTGGGGTAGAGGAGATATTTCTTAGCATGTGCACACACATATCATATACATGGGCACATATATGCCACCTGCATGCATGCATACACACAGGTACATGTATACCAGTGTCCAAACTCATAATAGGGAAGATTAATAAATTCATTCTACAAATATTTGCTTGTCTGTTTTGTCCCAGGTGCTGCCAGTCTGGGCTCTGGGGAGATGTTGGTGAACAGGGCAAAAAGCCATTGCCCTTCAGCAGTTTATGTTCCAGCCAAATCTCTAAAAGATACTCATGATCTAAGTACTTTTGTTTAAAGATACCTGTGGAGAAGATTCAAGGCTTGGGGTGATTTCTGAAGCTGTTTTTGCACGTATTTATGGCCAGCAGTCCACCTGATTCCAGCTTCATTATTCAACACCCAGTCATTTAAAATGTTATTTAATTCTCTCAATATAAAGTTTATTCAGAAGAGGTTTGGTGTGAATTATATGCCGACCCCATTTTGAATGATCATATGGTAACTGAGTGCTCAGTGACCACATCTGGCAAAATTTATGAAAAGGCTTGGCTGAAACAGCGGCAGCAGTTCCTGCCAGTCAGTGTTCCTTTGGTGTGTCAGCAGAGGCCAGTGGAAGTGGGTGTGACCTGTGGCTGTTTCCAGGGGTGCAGGTGGATGCCTGCAGTGATGCCTCAGAAGTTCCTAGCATCAGCGTGAGAACAGCCATTTGTTAAGCTGCCTTTAATTAAAACCTCACATTTTCTACTGCAAGTAAATTATTAAGGATTTTTATGAAACAATTGAAGGTTAGTAAATAGAGACTAAAATTTTGTTGCCAAAAATCATGTAAGTTTGCTGGAGACTTAGCTTAGTGGCACCATGTCTGCCTCGCAAACGTAAAGTCTTGAGTTCGATCCCTGGTACCCCCCAAAAAAATGTACCAAAAAGCATGTAAGTTTGTTGCTTATGTTTGCAAAAACCAAGACAGTAAATGTAGACTGCAATGGTATGCTCTTGTCAGTATTCTTTTTAAAAAAATTCTTTCAATATTTTTCAATATTCTATTCAACATTAAAATGACTAATTCTAACCATATAGCAGGTAGTGTTAAATTCCTGTGATTTCTACATTATTTTTTCTTTTGGATTGTCAATCTTCTTTGGTTAGAAACAATAAAATTTCATTTTGCATGATTTACCCTGTAAAGCTGACATGATCTCCTTGCAAACGTCTCCTTGTTGTTCATCGCACATTTGCTTTGTCTGAGCTGTAAGCTTTCACAGCACTGGTGGCTCTCAGTGGTCACATGTAACTTCTGTGCTTCTACAGGTAAATCTGTGGGCACCTCTGTGGGCATATCTACTAACACATCTGTGGGCATCTTGGTCTCCTTCAATTTCAGCATAGGCAGGAAGAAGGGGCTGAAGTTTTGGTGGAGGGGTAGGAAGTCTTTCCTGATAATGTTTGTGGAGTCTTTTTGTTATTTTGCTGTGGGATGAGAGAGGAGGAGCTCTGGTAGCCCTCTGATTCTCACACGCTGTCCAGGTGATTCCCTGGACACCTGTTGGCCTGGCAAAGATGCTGGCGCTCAATTAACTTCAGATTCAAAAAGAATGTTAGGCAGCTTGGCCACAATCTCTTCATTTTGGGAGTTTGCATTAAAATTTTATTATAAAATTATGTATTTTAAAGTTACAAAATACTTGCATATTTCCCCAAGAATTCCAATGCACCAACAGTTAAACCAACGGACCAACTAAACCATTGGGAGGTAGCAGTACCTGTGGTTTGGGGCCCTCAATACCATGGTGACTGACCGGAGCTGGATATTTGAAGATGGTATAGCTGGAGCTTGATCTTAATAACATAAACAGAGAGCACACTTCTCCTTTGCCATGTTGCTCTAGTGCTATCACATGCTGATAAGGCAGCTGTGTGGTGGTCCTTTGGGTGAGGAATGAAAATGCTATATCACCTGATATGGCTTATATCTAGATGACCTCCCAAAGTCTCATGCACTCATAGGTAAGACTTTTGGAAGTGACTTGATCATGGATGATACTTGATTGGTCCCCTTGATTAGTTTAGCATGGTTCTGGGTGTGGATGATGGACTTACTGAAGAGGAAGACTCTCCCTGGGTGTGGGTGGCAACCAATAGGCTTGCAGCCTGGATGGAATAAAAAGGGAAAAAAGGCAGTCTACCCTGGTATGGACTGTTTCTCCCCTGCTATGTCCCTGTGCCATACTACCCTGCCTTGGAGCTAGCTGATTATGGACTGAAACTTTTACAAATTGTGAGCTAAAATAAAGCTTTCCTTCTTTAACTTAAGAGTGTCAAATATTTTGTCTTAGCAATGCGAAAGTAATTAAGACACCACCCTTCCCTGCACAGCCTGCTTAAGTGGTGGGACCATTCTCTGAGCTGCTGGCTATCTGTTCAGGTCCATCTTGGCAGGGCATACTGCCTGCGCAGCTCTCCCTGCCTACCCAGCTCTCCAACAGGCTCAAGGCACTGGCTAGGTCCTTGGTGCTGTAAGTACTATCTCCCACTCTGAGCAGTAGCTACCTAGGACTACAGCAGGAAGTAGGTATCTTTTGCTGGGAGAGGGGAAGGGTAAGAGGGAGAAATGAGATTGTTGTGCATCCAGAGAGACTAGTGGTTCCTGTTGAAGAGAGGCTGAAACCTGCTGGGGAAGGGGATCCCATGTGAAAGCGCATGCCTATCATTCAGTGTACCTGCCTGGATCTGCCACCCTCAGTTACTGCTCTAGACCCTGCTAGATGGGTCTGCTTTGGTCTTAGGTCTCATCATCAGAGACAGAGAGTAGCCCTTGAGATGAGCCTGATGATTCTGCCCCCAACCATTGCAGCTGTTTGGTTCTGTGACTAGGGTCCTCTGGGTCACACAGGACCATCAGTAATCAGAACCACTGACTTTTGCCTAAGCAAAGCTGTTAGGGAGCTGAACTAACATAATAAAAAGGAGCAAATGTTGATGATGTGCTTTGTGTGTCAGGTTCTCAGGTGAGGTTTTTGTATATTGGAAGCATTTAGTCCTCCCTGCAACCCAGAAATGAATGTGCTCTGTTGATCCTATTGTACAAGTGAAAACATGGGCTGACAGATGAGCAACTCTCACGTAAAGCCATGAGGCCAGTAGAATTCAAACCCAGACCCTGGGCTTCTGGGTCCTTGCTTACTAATGACTGACTAATGTTGAGCCAAGCAGGAGTACACCCTGACTGCCACCCCCTATTCTCCATGTCACCATGCTCCTGTCCCCTCTGAGAGAGTGAGGGTCCTGCACTCACAGCTGGTTTTCAAGGTGCCCTTTTTCATAACTCCTAATTAGAAGAGCAAAAAGTCAGGTGAGTGGTAATGTTCACAGAGTCTTCTGCGGATGAATTCTGATTCTAAAATCTCACATCTGGCATTGTAAGTTCAGTTGAAGAAAGACACAGCTCATCCAAGGAGCCAGGGCTAGAAACACAGGCACTGCCAAAGCTGGCCTCCAGCTTGTGGGAGCTGAGATCTCTTTTGATGTGGGGCTAGAGGCTTAAGTGGAGGAAACTATTGATAGGAAAATACCTGTGGCCTGTACAGAGGTCTTCCAAAAAAATACTAAGTGTCCTTTGCAGCTAATGAAATGCCCTTGGCTGGGTGGTGGGGAGCTCACTTTCTGGACTGAGATGTTTCCCTTGTTGTGGTAAACAGGCATTGGAGTTGCACAGCTTCCCTGCCTGGGGAGTCCAGGTTTCTAGGGGTACTGGCGGGGGTTTGAACATTTGGCTGACCCTGCCTGCTATCTCCTCAGCTGTGGTGGAGAGATGGGGTGTTGAGGGACAGTGGGGCTACATGTCACTTTATCCATGGGTTTGAGAAATCTGGAGGCTTGAAGGGCCCAAAGTTCCTTGTGGGGGTTATTTTCTCTTTGCTTGTTTGAATTTGTCTGGCTCTTGCAAAGTGTAGTGTAGTGATATTGCTGGTCACTGTCCTCTAGTCATATTAATGGGCTTGCATGCTTGCTCCAGTTTTTCTTTGTAGCTTTTGTAACCTAAGACAAAATTTAGAGAAAGCTCTGGCTTAGAAGAATGCCACTACTACTGTTTAACACATGTATGTTGTATGTGTTGCTGGATCTGTTTGCAGGGAGGCTTGCAGTATTTTCTTTGCTCTGCTGCTGGCTGAAACATGGGTCAAGACCTGGGACTCTCTAGAATCAAGGTGAAAGCATCTATTTAAAGTCACTTTGGCTGAGTTTATTTCATGTTTGTCTCCTTTTTGCAGATTTTGACATGTTGTTGAAATGTTGTGGTGTACGTGTTACGCGAGCACCTTGAGAGCATGTCTCCTTTCTGTTTACTGATGTCTCCTGCACAGGGAGACAGGTGAGGGTCTTTGAGAGGGTGTTTTCCTTTGAGGCCTAGAGTGCAGCTGTGGTAAAATCTTTCCTAAGGGCAGCTGGGGCTATGGTGGCTGAGAGATGCTAAATCAACAATGTGACAGGTAAAGAGTCTCTGGAGCATGTGTCTGGTAATATTTCTGTTTTCTGTAATCTTAAGAGCATATTAAGCAATGTTAATGTTAACTTTATGCCAAAATGTTGATGATTAAAATCCTGGCAGAGCTAGGGTTCCAGGCTCATTGTCTGGCTGTTTGGGTTTTTTGTGTGCTGAATAAATGCCTTCGTTCTTCCTCAGCAGGCCTGGTATTTGCACATATTTGATGGATAGCCCCTAATACCAGCCAGCCTATGCATTTGTATGACACCTGTTTTCTGCCTCAGAGCATTTCATGATACAAAACCCACCTGGAAAAACTTAGATGGCCTGTCCAGGGTGTTAAGTACAACTGGAATCCACAAACTCTGGTGAACCACAAAGTAGGTGAGGGAAGAAAGCACAGGTTCAGCGCTGGTGGAGCCGATACGTCACTGTGAATCTGGTTAAAAATCTTAAAGTTAGCAACCAAACCAATCTAACCACATTTACAGTCATTTGAAAACCAGTGAAAAAGCGAAAAGCTAGGGGCACCCACTTCCCTAACCAGCCGCAAACTGAGCCACAGCCTGTGCTTAGTGTTTACTTCTAGGCTCTTTTTCCTGTAGAAATCTGTTTATTTGAAGTCCTGTGAGCAGTGTTTATATTAGTGAGGAGGAATTATTGAGCGTGAACTTGAATAGTTAGCGCATGAATGCCCCAGTTGGGCTCTCTGAGCAGCTTTGCTGCCAACACCACCCCTCCCCGTGCCCTGAGCACCTGTGTCAGCCAGGGAGCCAATGGTTAGGGGCCTAATGGAGTCGTTGGAGGAACCCTTATGCTGGCTTTTTTCCCTCCTAGTATAATTATCTGCCTCTCACACTCACTGCCAAATGGCCTGCTTGATGTCATTCATATTGTGCCTCCTTGAGCTTTTTAGAGTCTGTAGCTCCGGCCATGCCCAGACCATAAGCACTATTTGGGGAAGTAATTTCACTCCAAATCCCTTTGCCCACAGATGCCACCCACCTGGCATGGATCTTCTTCACTGCTGTCATGGCCCTCCTTGTGGCTTTCTTCTGTCCTTCTCTGCCTGAGTTATATGTTCAGGCTTTGAAGATGAGGCCTCCACCTGGATCCCCAACCCCGACTACGCAGGCCTGGTCCAGGAAGCTGTGGTTGGGCTGTGGCCTTTTCTAGACTTCTCACCAGGGACCAGAGGAGCTGGTGGAGTACACCCCACCCTCAGGATCGGCACTTGTTTTCTGCCTGTCCTAGGATCACAGCTTAGCCCTGTCTGGTGGAGTTTTGGTTTTGTTTGCAGGGTGAAGGACAGATTCTGAATGAGGCTCATACCAGGTTCTGGACAGCACTTGTATGCTGGTTTTTCTTTCAGGTCTGTAGCTGCATGTTCTAGAGGGTGCTCTACCAAATCAAACGCTAGTCCTGGTTGGAAAAAGGGAGAGAAGCTAGCTGTGGCCCCAAGGCTGTGGTGCTCCTGAGACCTTGTGGCTGGAGTTTGCCCTTGTCCACACCCCAGTCTGCAGTTCATCTTTTCTGAGGACCTTTGTGGCACATGTTGCATTATTCACCTTTCATTTAGCTAACAGGATACATATGGGAATCTCCTGGGTTATCTTGGAACACAAGCTGTTATGAGTCATTTTGCACCACGTGTCTGTTTTCTGAGTTAGTGCCTCCCTGTCCTCACCTGAATCAAGGAATGCAGCCCTGCAACCTGCACCTTGCCTGTGCTGTGTGGAGCCCAAAAGTGTTGTGGGTCCAGGTTATATCCTAAGACCTGACATGGGATGAACAGCTGTGGCTTGGCCACTGGTCCCTTCATACCCTCACCTCGGACCCCAGTTTTAGAGTGACTTGCACAAGCCCTCACATGTATTTTGCTACTGTCCACTTGGTACTACTGCCTGGCATGCACCTAACTAGGCCCAACACTGCAGGATCTCTGTCCAGATCTCTTTGGACCTTCAGGCTCTGGGAAACTTTGAATGGAATTTAGAAAGGTGGCCAGGTGTAGAAGGGGTTTTGCTGAGGCCCAGTAGGAACAAAGGGACAGGGGAGGAAGGAGGCATGGAGAAACTCCTAGGTAGGGCCACTGTGCCTGAAGAGAAGCTCGGAAGGCAAAGCCAGACCTGTAGCCAGCAGCAATAAAGTCCTTTTGTGGTCTTGGTTCTTTAGCAGGGTCTTCCTGCTCTGTAGTCTTCTTAAGTTTCTGAATAATTTAAAAACAGGATTCTGATTATTTCACATGGTTATTTGTGCCTAAGGCTAATACATTGCTGAGAGATAAGGTGTCCAGGAGGTGGTAGGGGACCCTAGTCCCACCGGCATCTCTCTATGTTTGTGCTTCTTATTACACATTTATCTGGGACTGTGACCCACTTGGCACTGAGCCAGGGAATGAGATATGGCTGTGATAAGTGTAACAGCCTCTGCCCTCTTGAGGCCCAGTTTTAGTAGTATAAGAGTGAGACAAATCTGGAGAAGGGGCCATGTTGGGGCCTAACTATTGAAGGAAGGTGGGAAATGACATCTCCAAGAAGTACCGTTTGAGCTGAGTCATAGGCAGAAGGGGCTGGAGGAGATGCCCCAAGGTGGGAAAGAGTGGGCTTGGCTGGGATGTCAGGCAGGCCACAGCCAGAGTGGGTGATGAACTGTGACTATGATTTTTCTCCTAGAAGGTGTGGAGTTGTTGGGTGTGGATGGTAGGAGCAGTTGTGGCTCTTAAGCCTTTTTCCTGGACACCACACAGCAGATCTGTCAGCTGTGGTCATGTGGTCTCTCGTTCCGGCTACATCTGTTCCTCAGTATCAGTTGAACTCTTAGTTGAAAAGGAAAGCAGGCTCCCTGTCCTTGAGAGACTTCACTGCTGCCATGTAGGGCATGCTTCAAAACACCAGCAACCATACTGCTGTTACACTGAGATTTCTTGGGTTATTTTAGTTGTGGGTATCTTAGCTAAATGTCAACAGTTTTGCCTAACTTAAAATTTGTTCTGAGATTAGGCTCAATATTGAACCCGCACTAAAACAACAAGTACAACAAGAACAACAACAACAAAACAGGATTTTAAAATTGAAATGTTAGAGAGTTATTTAACTCTTGGGAGATTAATATCCCCCCTACAAAAAGTGTTGACTTTGATTCAGCATCAGTACAAAAAAGCCCTGATGTCTGTCTTAATACTGTGCCCAATAATGTAATGTAATATAATGTAAATATGAGCCCAAACTTGAGCTGCTCTGCCCACCCTTGCCCCATATGGGTATAGGCTTTCTAAATTCTTTCAGTGATTTTTGCAGCACAAACAAAATCTGTATAAAAGACCCACATTCTCTGTCTCCTTGCCAGTCTTGGGCAGTTGATGGTGAGTGACAGCCTTACCTATAATGGCTCTATTTGGGGCTGGGGAAGGATGAGTGAGGACATCTAGGGAATGTGCAGAGGATTGGGTGCAGGCTCTGGAGAAGAGGGGAGAGACCTGGTAGTGGGGGAGAACAGAAGAGGAGAGGTGAAGGGAACATAGGGAATGGCCATCTAGTAGGTAGGTGGTGGTGCAGGCACAGGGCCAGGGGAGAGGGGTCTGGCAAGTGCCATTGAGATGCTAGAACTCTCTTCGCCCCCCTGGCTGCAGCACCTTAGGGCCACAAACCAGGATGTGGGTTCAAATCCTGAAGCCACTTCTTGCTGATTGTGTGAGGTTGGGCAGGTCACTTGTCTTACTGTGCCTTGGTTTCCTCAGTTGTGCAGTGGGGCTAGTCACAGGACTTGCATCACAGGTGGCATGGGAAGAGATCAGTGCTTGGTAAAAGCCCTTCCACTGGTGCTGGCCCATGTGATGACTGTGCACATGTAAAGGAGGTGCATTTCTTGAGTGGGCACTGATGTGGATTACAGCGGTAAGGGATATAAGCTAGTCTGGCCAGAGGGAAAAAAAGGAACACTAGAATAATGAGGATTGAAATTGATGTGGCTGGTGATAGAGGAGAGATTGGGGGTCCAGGCATTTGGGGGAACTAGTTGGAGATAACTCTTGTGCCCCTGAAGGTGGGGTGCTTATAGAGAAGTGAGATAATGAACTTGAAACCCCCCTCCCTTTCTGCAGTGGTGGGAATCAAATCCAGAGCCCTGCACAGGCTAGGCAAGCTCTTTACCACTGATGTACACCCTATGTTTCCCCCTTCCCCCTTCTGAGACCTCTGACTTATAGTGGTAGCCATGGAGGGAGTGAGGCCGAGGGATCCAGGTCAAGGAGTGGGAGAGAAGGGAGTTCAAGTGTATGAGCACCACCCTCAGATCCTGAGGTCTCAACATGTGCAGGGAGACAGTCACTTATGGGTGATGTGAATCCCAGCTTGGCAAGGCATCCTTCTGTGGCTTTGTGTTCCTTTTTGCAACCTGAGCAATTTAAAGCAGGGTGCTCAACTAGAGCTTGTGGGTGGGTGTTTCAGGTTCTGGGTGCCTGAGTCAGCTTTCTCAATTCTTTGTTTTTGAGGTGCAGTTTGTAGTTTTCATCAGATTCTCTATTTTTTAAAAAAATCTGTAGCCTCGAGATTTTCCTTTTTAACTGACTGTTGAAAAGGGCCTCTCCACCATGTCCACACTCATGGGTCTAAGGCCTGAGGTTGTTGTGTTTCTGGGCAGTCACCATGGAGATACTTAGGGTTGGAAAATGTTTGCCTAGGCTGTTGCAATCACCTTGCTAGCTTCCTTCTGGTTCTTGTTGTTTTTGCTTAGATGTCAGTGGGGACCTCTTCCAGGTGACCTGAGAAGGCCATGCTGTTCTATGGGAAGAAGCCAGAGCCTTGCTAGGAGAGGATGGTTGAAATTAAGTGACTCTGGACAACATTATAGACAGTGTGACCATCCAGATCTTGAGAAGACATGGCTACTGGATGGATGGTTGTTGCTTGAGGGTTAGGGTCAAAGCAGGGAGCCAGGCAGGAGGGGTTGGTGGGCTCAGTTGGAGCTGGTGGATTCTGGGAGAGCCAAGGAGAGATGAGTATATCTGTCAGCTCTGCTGCTGTGGCAGATTTCACAGGTCGGGTCTTCTTATATCGCTGGAGCCTGCAAGTCTGAGACAAAGGGCCAGCAGGGCTAGATTCTGCTGAGGCTTTCTGCTTGGCCTGTGGATGGCTCATTCTCATCACATCTTCACATGGCCTCTTTACTGTATGCAACCAGATCTGGAGAAGGATTGAGGAGAAAGCAGAGGCCGGAAGTTTATGCTGAGACACAGTAGGGCTGATCTCTGTGTTTGCAGGTGCTGACCATTGGACAGGACCCCTTTTGGGATTTGTGTTTCTTGAACGGAGCCCTGGATCGGGGCAAGTCCCTACACACCTTGCCTATACTCCTCTCCAGGCCCATCTAGCCTGGGCTCTTCTCCCAAATATTTATAAATTCAATGATTGAAACATCCAGACCCATTTGAAATAGTGTTTTCTAAAATTTAGTACTTTGTTTTTAAATTTTGGGTCATTTGTTAGATTCTGGACTTTAAAAATTATGTCATAACCTAACCTCAGCCTGACAGTGGCATGAGTCTGTCTGGGGAAGGCCTGAGCCCTGTCTTCATAACAGGCACCTGCACCTGTGTCAACACAGTGTCCTGCATGCTGTGGGTAGCTGTCTCACAGTGGCTTCTGCCCAGGACTCTCAGGCCAGATTCTTTATTTTTATTAGTACATATTTACAGTACATAATGATTACATTTATTATGGGGATGTACATAATACATCTTAATTCTTTTTTCATCCTCTACATCACCCCTCCCTCCCTGCTCTATCTCTTAATCCCATTCCCATTTACAAGAGCTCTATCTCCATTTTTTCAATTTTTTTTTTCATACCCTTTCCCTCCCCTTCACCCATCTCTTGTTCCCCTTCATATTTGGAAAAGTTCTCTCTACTTTCTGTTACCATCTGTCTGTTACTTTGCTCTTTATTTATATTGTAGGTTTACCTTTCCCTCTCCTCCCTCCATCTCTCATTCCCCTTCCAATTTGAAAAGATTTTCATACATCTTATTATTTATTTTTTATTTTGCTCTTTATTTATATTTGGGTTTCTCATATAAGAGAAAACCATGCAATATTTAAACTTGCATGTCTTATTTATTTCACTTAATATTATGGTCTCAAGGTGCATCCATTTTCTTACAAATGACTCAAATTTGTCCTTTTTTATGGCAGAGTAGTACTCCATTTTGTATATATACCACATTTTCTTTATTCATCTGTTGAGGGACGTATAGGTCATTTCTATGATTTAGCAATTAAAAAATGCACTGCTATAAACATGAGTATGCATGTATTATTGTAATATGTTTTTAACACGTTCATGAAGATACTTAGAAGGGGAATAGCTGGATCAAATTGAGTTTCTAGTTTTAGTTTTTTGAGGACTCTCCCTACTGATTTCCATAGTGATTGTACTAGTTTACATTCCCACCAACAATGTAGAATCCTCCCCACCCCCACAGCCTTGATAGCATTTGTTATTATTTGATTTATTGATGATACCCATTCTTTCTGGAGTAAGATAGAATCTCAGTGGTATTTAATTTGGATTTCTGTAGTAGCCAGTAATTTGAACTTTTTTCATATATTTATTGGTCATATGCACTTATTTTGAGAAGTGTATTCATTTTACATACTCATTTTTTGATTGGGTCTTTATTTGGGGGATCTAATTTTTTTGAGTTCTTTATATATTCTAGGTGTTAGTTCTCTGAGGAATAGCTGGAAAAAGTTTCTCATTCTGTAGGTTATCTTTTTCACTTTGGTTGTTTCTTTTGCTGTGCAGAAGCTTTTTAATTTGGTATGATCTCATTTGTTGATTTTTTTTTGGTATTACTTTTTCCATTGGGATTTTGTTTAGAAAGTCCTTGCCTATGCCTGTTTTCAAGAATTTTACCTGTTTTATTTTCCAGCAGATTACATTTTTCTGTTTTAACATTTAGATCTTTGATCCATTTTGATTTTAGTTTAGTACATAGTGAGATATATGGGTTTAGACTCACTGTTCTGCATGTGAAATCCACTTTTTTCAGCACCATTAAAGAGTCTTTTTTCTAGTATATGTTTTTAGCCTCTTTGTCAGAGAGCAAATAGCTGAATGTATTTGGGGTTGTTTCTGCTTCCTCTCTTCTATTCTATTGATCTACATGTCTGTTTTTGTGCCAGCACCATGCTGTTTTTGTCATGTTAGCTTTGTAATATAACTTAAAATCCTAGATTGTTATGTCTTCTACTTTGCTTTTGTTACCCATGATTGCTTTTCCTATTCTGGGTCTCTTTCAGTTCTATATAAATTTTAGGATTGTTTTCTCTAGATCTATGAGGAATACTGTTGGTATTTTGATTGGAATTGCATTAAATTTATGTATCAGTTTTGGAAAAAGCCATTTAGACTACATTGGTTCTGTCTACCTGAGAACAGGGGATATCTTTCCATTTTCTTTTCTTTTTTTTTTGTCTAGTTGATCTATCTATATGTGACAGTGGGGTATTGAGGTTCCCCACTACTATTGTATTAGTATTTATATGGTTTTTCATGTCTGGTAGTATTCATTTTATATAGTTGGGTGCACTGGTGTTTGCTGCATAGATATTTATGATTTTCATGTCTTCCTCTTTGATTGTTCCCTTTACAAGGATATAGTGTCCATTGTCTCTCGTAATCAGTGTGGGTTTGAAATCCACTTGGTCTGCAAAGAGGATAGCTACTCCTGCTTTTTTTGGGTTCCCATTACAGGGAGTATTGTTTTCCTCCTTTTAACTTTCAGTCTGTGAGTTTCTTTTTGAATTAAGTATGGTTTTTTTTCCCCATTAACTTTATTGGTACATTTTAGGTATACAATACAGTTACATTCATCATTGGGATCTTATACCATTACATGAGTCTCTTCATTCTTATTTTTTCCCCCTTCCCTTACCCTCCCTTCACCCCCTCCACCCTTCCCTATTTGCAAAGACCTTGTTTCCATTTTTTTCCTCTTCTCATATGTTTTTCCTTTTCCTTTTTTCCCTTCCCCTATCCCTCCCAATTCCCCTGCTCTTTTAGACTTTTTCTTCCTGTTACACAATATCAGTTATACATTTTTAAAATTACAATATTAAGATCTAGGAGACATTACCACAGATTTTACAGAATTTAAAAGGATATAGAAAGCTTATTACAAAAATCTTTTTTGAAATAAATTTGACAACTTCTAAGAAGTAACTTGGAAGACAAATTAATGAAACTAACTCTGGAGGAAATATAAAATTTGAATAGCACCTATTAAAGTATATTCCTAGCTTGAAAACCTACCTATATGACAACAGCAGGTTCATAAACATTTTAACTGATAAATTTTATCAAATAAAGCAGAAAAAAGAAGGAACAATTCTCCCCTCATTTTAGGAACTCAACATTGGGCTAATCCTAAAACTGGATAAAGATAATAGAAGAAAACAGTATGAACATAGATAGAAATTTGTTTAACAAAACAAACTATTAGAAGTCAGATCTGGCAGGTTGTAGAAAGTGGTTTTGTTATAGGGATGGCAGTGTTTGTTCGGCATTGGAAGATCCACCCCCAAAAGTCATCATTTAAACAGAGGAAAGGAAAAAACCATATGATCCTGTCACTAGTTGGAGAAAAAGTATTGGACCAAATTCTACAGCTGTTCATGGTAAAAGCTATCAGGAGACTAGAAGTAGAACAGAAACTTCTCAACAAATTAAAGACATGTCCTCCATACTTCCAGCGAGAACACCTTGTATGAATGGAGAAGATCCAATGCTTTCTCCTTAAGGTGGGGAAGAAGGGCAGATATGCTTACTCTTTATCTGTCCATTAAACTTTGAAACCTAGTCCCCACCAAAATAGTCTGGCAATAAAATGACACAACTAGGATAGGATTGGCAAGGCAGAAGCAAAATCTTTGTATGTAGATGAAATGATCATCTACAGAGAAAATACTAAGAAATCTCTAGGAGCCCCTAGAACTTGTACTTGAATTTAGCAGGATTGGAAAACACAAGGTATATATAAGAATTCAGGTCTGTGTATACTTGGTATAAATGAAGAATTGGATATTGAAATTTAAAAGTTATGTAGGAGTACAAAGGACCCAGAAAAGCCAAAAACAAAAACAAAAACAAAAACAAAAACAGTGTTGGAAGACGTTTAGCACCCAATTTTAAGACTTCTTCTAAAGCTACAGTAATCAAGGCAGTGTTGGTATAAGGAAAGACATATAGATCATTTGAATAAAACAGAGAATCTAGAAGTAGAACCACACATATATGGTCCACTGAGTTTTGAAAGATTATTTAACATTAGCATTTTATAGAATATAAACTCAACTCAAGAGCAGAGGAAGAGATAGTGTCTTCAGCAAACGGCACTAGAACACCTGGTATCTGTATATAAAAAATTAACCTCAACCCTTTTTTTCCATACATGAAAATAACTTGAAGGGATCTATGAACCTAAATAAGAAAGCCTAAAAGTATAAAACTTTAAGAAGAAATTATAAGGGAAAATATTTATGAATTCAGGGTAGGCAAGAACTACCTAGGATACAAAAACCATGATGTATAAAAGAAAAAAATTGATAAATGAGATTCCATCACAATTTAGAACTTTAAATGATATCATTAAAATGAAAAGTATAAATAGACCATATTTACAATGCATATAACCTATGAGCAGAGTATATAATTCTTAGAGCTCATTAATAGACAACCCAATTAAAATATAGATGTAAGAAGATGATAAATAGCCAGTATAGCACAAGGAATGGTGTGCAACTCTAGAATCAGAAAAATACTAATCAGTACAATAATAAGACTGAATTATACACTCATTAGGGAGATGAAGTTAAAAGTTTTAAAAGCCTTGTCATGACTTTTTCTTTTTGTTGGATTCTCCCCCTTTGGGTTCAATTTGTCATGCCCAATGGATTCATTCTCCTGGGTTTCCTGGGGTTGTGATCCTCATTGTCTTTTCCTAGGGTATTGTCTAAAATTTTTTGGAGTGCCAGTTTGGTATTCATGAAGTTCCTGAGGTGCTCTTTATCATGAAAGTATCTTATTTCTCCATCAATTTTGAAAGATAGTTTTGCAGGGTACATCAATCTGGGTTGGAGGCTGTTTTCCTTTAGGACTTGAAATACATCACTCCAAGCTCTTCTTGCCTTGAGGGTTTGCATTGAGAAGTCTGCTGTGATTCTGATGGTCTTTCCTTTGTATGTGATTTGCTTCTTTTCTCTCACTGCTTGTAGAATTTTACCCTTCTGTTGGATTTCTGGAATCCTAACTATTATATGCCTATGTGTAGATTTTTTTTGATTAAGCCTAGCTGGAGTCCAATATGCCTCACTTATCTGTATGTCAAGTTCTTTTCCCCTGCTTGGGAAGTTTTCTGCCATCACTTCTGTGAAGAGTTTTTTTTATGTCATCTTCACTCTGTCCTCTTTCTTCATTGACTCCAATCAGTCTTATGTTATTCTTCTTTGCATCGTCTAGCAGCTGCTGGATCGATTTCTCATGTTCACTTACAATTTTAAAGCAATTTTTCTTTTCCTCCTCACTAATTGCAATCTTACCTTCTCTGTCTGATATTCTATTCTCACATTGGTTCATCCTGCTGTACAGACTTTCGATGGAGTTTTTAATCTCTTGGAAATCTGTTTGTATGTGTTTTATGGATTCCATTTGTTTCCTATGTTGAGATTCCATCATATTCCTCAGATCCTCTATTTTTTTATCTGTGTCCGCTCTTGATTTATTAATCATGTCTTGCACCATGAGCAAAATCTTTGCTGTTATCTGAGTAATTATTTCTGATTTCATTTTTCCCAGATCCTCTTTTGTTGCCAGTTCAGAGAGTCCAGGTGGTTGAGTATCAGGGTGTTCCATCTCGTTTCCCTTTGGGGTTGCAGTAGGTGATCCAGAAGTCTGTTTTTGAGGCTTATTTATGTGTCTTCTCATTTCCATGGCGGGGGGGGGCATGCTTCTGGCGCCCACGCGGCTCACCTTCTCTGCCCTAGGAGCTTGGGATGGCAGTGGGGGAGCTTCCTTCCGGGTGCTGGGACCAGCTCACCCTCTCTGCCCTAGGAGCCTGGGATGGAGGCGGGGAGCTTCCTTCCGGGTGCTGGGACTGGCTGAGCTTCAATCTCTTTCCATTTTCTGATGTCCTCTTTGATCTCCCTTTTCAGAGAGATGTAGTTTTCATTGTAGAAGTCTTTTACCTCCTTGGTTACGTTAATTCCTAAGTATTTAATTTTTCTTGGTGCTATTGTGAATGGTATTGTTTTCCTATTTCTTTCTCAGTGAGTCCATTATTAGTGTAAAGGAATGCTATTGATTTTTGTGTGTTGATTTTGTATCCTGCTATATTGCTGATTTTGGCTATTCTAGGAATCTTCTGGTGAAATTTTTTTGGATCATCTATGTAGAAGATCATGTTGTCTGCAGACAATGATAATTTGACTTCTTCCTTTCTTACATGTATTCCTTTTATTTCTTTCTATTTCTTGATTGCTTTGGCTAATGTTGTGAGGATTATGTTGAATGAGAGTGATAATAGCAGATATCCTTGTCTTGTTCCTGAGTTTTAGAGGGAAGGCTTTCAGTTTTTCCTCATTTATTTATTTATTTATTTATTTTTTAATTTAATTTTTTTGAAATTTAAAGAAAAAATTTATTGAAGATCTGAAAAACAATTCCTAAAAGATTGACCTTTCCAGAAAACTGTAGCTACACAATGCATTGCGTCTATCATGTTAAAACGTGCATTAGAGACAAATACAAAAACCATGAAACAATTCACCATTCTTCAACAATTTGAGCAAAGAGAAAATGCCTAAGGAACAACATGAATGACTTGCAAAGGATGGGCTCTTTAAGCACCGTTTAAAAAAAAAAGCACAAATGGATGAGTGTGTTCAGTTATGTACACTGAATTGGACCTTTGGCATTAGGAATCAGAGCATTTTGTCATATAGCATTAACACATATTATAAAAGTGCGTAGTGTCAAAGGAATAGAACCAGCAGCATTCAAAAGCAGCTTTGTCAACTAGGCAATAAAACACTACACCATGTCTCTTTGTTGTCCATCATTGAATACACTGGTAGCAACTTTGAAATGAAAAGAAAAAAGAAAAAAGGAGCTGCAACCCCTTTTATTTTCTGTTTAAAATCAAAACAAACCTCAACTCTGTTGTACACTAACATCTTCAAAGTACATCATTTGTACAAGAGAAGGACTAGGAACAAAACATGTTGACAGAGATCCAAACACGAGTAAGAGCGCCTCACACTGCTTTCCGATGGTACTCAGGAGGGGCCACTTCATAATCACTGGCACTAAACAAAGTTGCTGAATTCTTCGCCAGATACTTGAGGAAATCATGAAGATAATTCAGTAATAAAGCAAGGCTCTTCTCATCCAGAGGTGTGTAGGCCAACATAGCTCCAATTCGTACAAATAATCTCAGTAGATGTGGTGCTCCGTACACCTGTGACATGGGTGCATCAGGGTGATTGGCAAGGATCTCAGCGTACTGTGGGCTCTCAAATTTGTAGAGGAGCTGAGTGCCCAGCATCACATTGAAGTATTCTTTTATCTCTGCTACAACCTCATTAACAGCATACTCCTTATTATCCGTATTTCCTCAAGATTTCTTATAATTCGCATAGTCCTCTAGAATGGAATCCACATTCTTCTTGGCAGGAAGGTAAAAGAGCTGTTTCTGTCTGGTAATTAATTCCCAGTCAGCAACAAGCCACGGTTTTAGCTCTTCAGGGATCTTTACTTTAACTTCAACTCTGTTCATAAATGTTTCTTCATTTTCAACGGTAGGATCTACCTGGGCCCTCTTCTTCCGAGGAGGCTGAGGTGTCTCACTGGTATTGCCACCATCTCCATTACCAGGGCTTTTTTGTTAGTTCTTTTTTGTTTTCACTTCAACATTTTTCTGTTGCAGACCAGGTGTCTTCTTTCCTGGAGCAGCCCCTCTCATCTTTCCCTCTGCGTACTGCTCCTGATTGGCTTTTTGAAGTTCTCGCTGTTTCTGTAGATTGGTGTCCACATATTTGAGTACTCTGCTTTCTGGAACCCATTCGTCCCAATTTTTATTCCAACCACTGTAATGTATAAAGTATTTTACTTGTTTGTCCTTTATGGCAACCTTTACACACTTTCCTTCATAAAGAAGAGGCCCATGAAAGCACAGTACTCGTTCACCCTCCTGGAACTTGGGCTTCGGGTCCTGCTTGGGCGCCATTTATAAGTGATTCGCCGCCTCCTTCTCCCACCACCCCCGACTACCGCCCCCTACTCTCTACCCCACCCGAGCTCGCGTCAGACGCGCCGTCTGGCACAGCCGCTCTACATCCTGGGCCCGATTTGCCAGCGCCCGAAGACCTCACAGCGCCGCAACCGCGCAACCGCCGCCAGCCAATGACCGCCCGCCGCCGTTTTTCCACATTTAATATGATGTTGGCAGTAGGTTTGTCATAAATAACTCATCAGATTTCGATAAGGTCCTTCTATATTTTTTCAAGCTTTTTTTCTTTTTAATCATGAATGGATGTTGAATTTTGTCAAAGGATTTTTCTGTGTCTTGTGATGATCATGTGATTTTTGTCCTTGGTTCTGCTTATGTGATGGGTTGCATGTATTGATTTGGGTATATTGAGCCATCTCTGCATCCTTGGGATGATGCCTACTTGACCATGATGTATGCATGATCTTTTTGATGTTTTGTTGTATTCTGTTTGCCAGTGTCTTTTTGAGGATTTTTGCATCAACATTCATTAAAGAGGTTGACCTGGAATTCTCTTTTTGGTTGGATCCTTGTTTAGTTTCGGAATCAGGGTAATGTTAGTTTCCAGGAATGACTTTGGAAATACTCCTTCCCTTTGGATTTCACTAAAGAGTTTGAGGAGTATTAACACTAGACCTTCCCTGAAGTTCTTGTAGAATTCAATAATGAATCCATTTGAACCTAGGCTTTTCTTCCTTGGTAGGTTTTTTCCCCCCTATTACTGCTTCAGTTTCATTGCTTGTTATTGAATTATTCAGGGTTTTAAAAATCTTCTCAGGTCAGATTCTTGAAGAGAAAAGTGAGTACTGGTTTCTTGCAAGTTTTGGTTCCAGGATGTGTGGTCACGTGGTTTGGGGGATGCTGTACCTGTGCTTGTGCTTGGTTACCCCATGCTACAATCCCAGCTTCTCTGCACCCCACTGCCTTAGAAAGTGGATGTCTGTGCAACATTCTTCTCGATAGGTTGAAAGATTGTTCTCACTTCAAAGCAGGATATCTGTGAATAGCATAGATTTGAATGTAAAGGTTATTTCCAAGCATTTCTAGGCCAACCTGTCAGAAGCATTATCTTTGTGAGTTCTGAAGGCTTCTGATAGCCTGGTGAGACTGGACACCAATGATAGATCACCTGCTCAGTGGTGTTTCTGAGGTCATATGAACATCATCCAAAGGTTGTTTTCATGCATGGTTCATGTGAGGTGGTAGTGATGAGCAAGAGCCTACCAGGCTGCCTTTCTGTGGGTGGATGTGCAGGCACTTGTGCATGCACACACATGTACTCACACACATGCACATACACATGCATTCACACTCTCAGAGGCAAGAAAAGTAAGTGGTGGGAAGGCCCTGGGGCCGGAGGCTGTTAGTAGGCCCAGGCAGTAAAAGGTTTTGGGCTCTTTTCTCTGTTGATGGACAATGTGGTGCTTTGGAGCTGTGGAGAATGACTTCTGTCTCTGCTTGGCAGCTCTGCGTGGCTCTGAGGCTGTCTTCCCATGTGTGATGGCTTCAGTTCTGTTTAGGAGAGTCATGCTATGGTCTGCATGGGGACCCAGGGATGCTGCCAGCCACCCTTTCAGCAGGCTTATCAGTCTTTATTCCTCAGCTGCATGGCAGGCTCAGTGCTAAGCTTTTTAAGTGAACTAGTTCTCCAAGGAGGGGTGGTCAAAGAATTAAACTTTTTGAATCCTTTGACCCTCTTGGTACTTCTGCATCTCTATTCATAGTATACTTGATCTTTGCCAAAAGACCAACAATGATGCATCTCTGTTCATAGTGGAGAAATGTTTTAGCAGAGCTGTGTCTGGGTGTCTCCAACTTGGGGTTCTTCTGAAGGCTTGGGTGGGGGATGAGCCTTCTGTCCTAAGTTGCTTCCAGCTCATATAAGAGCAGCCCTGGTTAGGCAGGTGCCCTGTAACCTGTGCTCTACAGGCACCAGTGGAAACAAGCATTCTGCATTCCTGCAGTTCCCAAGCGTGGGCTCCAGCTGCTTTATTGCCTTCTTGCTCCTCTTCTTCACTCCCAAAAGTTCAGGACCTTTGCCTGCAACACACTGCCCTGGATGCCACAGTCTAGATCAATCAGGGAGTTTTGTGGGAGATGGCAGTGGCCCAAGTTGTAATGGGATATACTGGCTATTGTAATTCAGTGGAGGGTTGGCTGGCCTGCATAGTGGCTTTCCTCATGGCTGCAAAGTGGCTGCAACCTTAGAAACTGAAGAAGGCGGGGGACGCAAACAGGGAGCCCCTGTGTTTGAACATAGGTACTAAGTGCTATTAGAACTGGTTTGTGTAAGCCAGGCACTGGGCTCAGGGTGGATGCCCTGCTCCACCCAGGTAGGGAGGGGGATGCAGCATTTCTATGGGATAGAAGGGAGGCAGTCAGCATTATGAACCTGAGCTTTGTTTGTACCTCTCCTTTTCCAGGTTGCAGTCTGGGAATACCTCTGTGGGCCTGAAAAGATGCATGCTGTGTTGGAGTTAGAGCTGCACCTTGGGTGCCTTGTGTTTTTGGAAGCTGCAGTAGTACTACGCTGTTGGGACAAGACTCTGCCTATAGTTTGGCTTTTGTTCTGAGATGGTTGTTCCCACTACACTTCGCTCGCTTCCCTCTGGACCCTAACAGCCAGCTGTCCAGGGGTTCACCTCTTCTTGTACCTGATGTTGAGCATCAGTCAGGCTGTGGGGCTTGAAAGCCTACAACCTGACTTGGACCCAGGTGTCAAACCTGTGCTCAGTGCTCACAGTGCTCAAATCATATGTGATTTGGGGTGGTCATTCTTTTTTACCCAGTAAGAATACCATGCTGATCTGGGTGTCATTGGCCACAAAACTAAGATTTGGAGAAAAAAGTGAGCATTAGTGCTGATCTAGGGCAAGGCCCCCTTTCATCTTTATCAGCTCTTTCAAGGCTCTGTGGGCTTCTCATGCCTTACCTGTCTTTCTCCTTGTCACCTGTGTTGGTGCTCCTTCTCAGCTGTGCAGGATAAACTTTGGCTCTGTGCTCGAACTTGACTTCTGGTTCCCTGAGCTTTGTCCACTGACTGCTGGCACTTGGTCCCAGGAAGCTGTTGGGTTAAGTGAGTGGGTGATCCTTAGCTCTAGCTGTGGGTACCTGAGAACAAGGTCCTTGGGCAGCTGTGGGTCTTGGGGAATAGGAGACTGGCTCCTTGTGAGAGGACACAGATGTGGGACAGAGGGAGTTGAGGAAAAAGCCCAGGGTGCCCCTCAGACCCTGGGCAGCTGCATTAAGAGGATCTGTGTTCCCTGGACAGTACTATAGTACAGAAGGGGATGTTCTGAAAACCCTGTCTCGCTGAGGTGAGGAGTCATGGGCTGAACTGTAGTGTGCCTAGGAGACTGTAAAAGTTGAGCTCCATTCTTAAGTGGGGTGCCATGTGTGTCTGGTGATGCTTCAGGGTTTGGCCCCAGCCTTGCCTTGCAGCTGGAGTTCTTGTCTCAAGCCTACCTCCCCTATTCCCTCCCTGTTGGGTGGGGACTGCAAGGCTTGGCAATGGCATTGCAACTCTCCCCTAGTGATTAACAGTGTGCAGGAAGATTTAGCAAGTGTTTATTTTAAGGAGCCCTATTTTTAGACTTAAGTTAGTTTGGATTTGAATTTAAAGATTTAAAAAATCCTTTGAAACTACAATTAACATGTCTGATTGTTGGAGAAAAGATATTTTTGAATTTTGTTTCTTTATAATCCTGTCTTTCATGATTCTTGATTCTCCAGCTTTGGCAACCTCAGGTGTCCAGGTAACCATGAGGCAGGCTAGAGGTGTTGCCTGCCCCTTCCCACCACCCAGGCTGGGTGCTATCTTCACATGGGGTGCTGACATCCTCCTTCTGCTGCTGGTGGAGGGCACTGCTGATAGCTCCTGGGGTTAGGTTTTCATGGAATAATCTTTCCACAAGATCCTAGGGGTTGTGTCTAGCTGGAGTAGCCAGCTACTCCATGGCAGCTTGCTGTGAATTCTGTTTAAGAAGAAAAGCAAATCTATTTTCTCCTGAAAATTGCCCTGCTTAGCTAAGTTGTAGGAAGTCTTGGAAAAGGCCTTTGAGATCATCAACTTCAACTCTGTTTTTTTATTCTTAAAGTCTTCAACAGTTGTTATGAAATTTCATCCTACAACATGGTTGGGAGAACTTTATAGTGAACACTTATATGCCCATCCCCTAAATTTGGTGATTAATGATTCCTATTCTTGTTTTATTACATATTTACCCATTGATTTGTCCAGCAGTCACTCTTGTTTTTGATGTATTTAAAAGTGAATTGTGGCCATCAGTATATTTCCCCTGAAATGCTTTTTTATGAATGTCATTAGCTAGGTCCTACCTATGTGTTTAGTTTTTCCTTCTGTGTTTTGTTTTGTTCTGTTTTTCGAGATAGGGTATTGCTTTGCAGTTCAGGGTGGCCTCGAACCTCATTATGTGCAGTTTCACAGGTTGGCCTCAAACTCCCAGGGATCTTTTTGCCTCAGCCTCCTGAGTTCTGGGATTACAGACATGGGCCACCACTCCCAGCTTTAGTTTTCCTTCTGATATGAAATGTATGTGTGGTGAAGTACATACATCTTAAGTGTGTATTTGGTGATTGAATACTGTTTAACCCAAACCATATCAAAACACACTTTATTTAGGCTGTCTTTAATTTCCCTCAGCAATATTTTATAGTTTTTAGCATGAAAGTTTTCTAAGTTAAATGCATTCTTATTGAATTTACATTTTTTGATGCCATTGTCAATGGTCTTTTAAAACATTTATTTTTCCAGTTGTGTGTTAATATATGGAAAGGCAAATGAGCTTTTGTGTATTAATCTTGAATCCCATGGCTTTGCTCAGTCATAGCTTCTGTGGATTCCATAGGATTATATGTGTAAACATTCAGTATCTACACGTAAAGCACGGGTATGGCTTTCTCCAAGTGTTGATGCTTATTTCTGCCTCATTGCACTAGCAGGGCCTCCTTTGACACATGTGAGTCAGAGTGGCTCTCTTTTAATAGGCACAGTATTCAGAGTTGTTCACCACTAAGGATGGCAGTGGTTGTACTTCCCCACCAGTATCTTTTATCGGATGGAGGATGCTTCTACTACTTACCTTCTTGAGAATTTTTACTGTGAAAGAATACTGAATGTTGTCAAGTGCTTTTCTGCATCTATCACAAATAGCTTCCAGCTTTTCTCCTTCATTCTGGAAACATGGGAAATCACGTTGATTTTCAAGTATTAAACTATCTTTCCTGGGCTAGGGTCTCCATGGTCCTCTCTCTGTGTTTGCTTCGTGAACATGTTGGCCATAGATACTGCTCTGTAGTTTTCTTTTTCTGCCAACCTCGGCAGTGTTTTTGTCAGGGCCTCATACATGCTAGGCAAGCACTCTACCACTTAACTACATACATCCCAAGAGCTATGTAATATCGATGGTATTGCTTTCTTCAGTATTTTTGGAATTCACCCCATCTGTACTCTTTTTTGTGGGAAGATTTTTTTTCCTTGATACTAATCCAGTTTCTTTCCTAGATAAAGTTTTCTGTAAATGCCAACTTTTATTTTTAATGAAAATACAGGTTCTTAAATTCACTTTTAAGAAAAGACAAACTTTAAAAAAAATTACTTTTGAAGAATAATTTGTCTATTTCTTCTACATTGTCAAATTTGTGAGTATAATGTCATATATTATTTTACATTTTTTAATGTTCCAGAGGTAATTTAATAATACAAAATGAAGGACTTAAAAATTTCACACAGTTTTTGAGCCCGAAATTATGTCTAGACAAATACATTTTTTAGAAATATATTCAATGCAGATAATCACAAATGTGGGCAGAGGTGGATCTGTCAGTATATTTATAGCAGTAATACAGCAAAAAAACCTGACCCACCTAAATGTTTAACAGTGAGGAATTAGTTAATGAAGCATGGCACATTCAAATGATGCAATGCTATGAGTACATCAGATATTATTATAACATGTTTATAATAACATGAAAATATTCTTCACATTATTCAATTTTTAAAAATAGTTATTAAACATTTAAATACTTCTTAATCTGTAGCAATAATCCTCTTGGTCCTGATGTTGGTAATCCCTGTGGTTTTCCCTTGATTGTCTTACTGGAAGTTTACTAGCTTCACTCCTCTAAGAGCTAGCTCTTGGCATTGCTCATTTGCCTTACTATCTGCTTGCACAGGTGGCACTGATGATCTGGGTAATGAGCGATTGGACACCTCCTCCTTTGTTCCTGGCAGGCCTGGCCTATGCCTGTGCTCTGCAGAGCTGGCAGGGGATGATCTGGTGCTGAAATCAAAACTGAGACAGAATATATCCATGTGAGAGGGAAACCTTTGTCCACAGGGCATTGGCTTTAAAACTGGATATACTGAGATCAGAAGAGGAGGTTAAATGATGTGTAAGACTGCCTTGAGTAACCTTTTATTAGATATTTTGTATTTGGTGCTTGGAATCTGATGAGATAGGGTTCTGTTAAGAAATGGAGCTTACTCTGTGCTCTCAGCCCTGAGTGGCCAGCCTGTACTGTGCCTAAAAGGTAGGTAACTTCATTTTTATATGCTGTTATTTCAAAGTTAAACTTGCTTTGCCAGGTGCAGCACACTTTTAATCCTAGCTATTTGGGAGGCTGAAGCAGGAGTATCACAAGTTCAAGGCCAGGCTGGGCAACTTAGCAAGACCCTATCTCAAAATAAAATGTAAAAAAGGACTGGGGATGTAGCTCAGTGGTAGAGTGCTTGCCTAGAATGTCCAAGGCCCTGGGTTCAATCCTTAGAACCAGAATTAAAAAAGTTAAGCTTGCTTTATTTCTTATAATTTGATAAGTTGTCTTTTAAAATATATTATTTTCCAGGGGACTTTTTTTTTTTTCTGGTACCGGGGATTGAGCTCAGGACCTTGCACTTGTAAGGCAGGTGCGGTGCCACTGAGCTAAATCCCTGGCCCCTCCAGGGAACTCTTTTTAGGGGAAGATATTTATTTTGTTATAAAACTTACTCAGTTTTTCTTCCTGGTAGATTGAAGTTTTTAGAGTATGCAACTAATGTATAATTGGCAAAGATTATAGAGATTAACTGATTTTATCTTTTGTTTAAAGAAGATAATTTCTCTGAATTTATCCATCAGAGGAAGATATCTGTTCTTTTTACAGCACTTCCATTTTTTTCTCCAATTCTCTTGCTCTGTCAGTCTGGTAAAAAAGAATACTATTGCAAGAGAAGAACTAAGTGTAAGAGGGCTCTGCAGTGTTCAAGAAGGTGGCCACAGCCAGGCTCTTCTCTGCCCAGGCTCTGGGGACACAGTTGGAACTTGTCATTTGAGGGAAGGCCTAATTGGTACTTCCTTTTACACAACTATTTTTGGTGTCAGAGTATTCATGCTGCACAGACAAGATTGTATTCCCCTGAAAGGAAATGGTTTTCCACAGGGATAAGCTTGTGGGGCAGGATTTCCTGAAGAATTCAGTAGCATTGCCCTGGGTCCCTGTGCCCATGGCAGGGCCCACCAAGTGACCCACCATGTGTCCCCAGGAAGCCTTGCCTATATGGCATCTGCAGGATTCAGGATCCCACAATGCTTATTTTTAAGTGGCTTGTGTGTAAAAATGCTAAGGAAGTATTTGAGAAAAGATGATTTAATGTTCTGTGTTGTCATTTGTTGTTATTTCTTGGTGTGCAGGGTGTGGTCTTATTACAGCTACTCTGGGACATATAGGCTCTGTGGTCTGTACCCAGGTCTACTCTAAACCCAGAATTCTAACCCAGTCTTCTGAAGCTGACCTGTCTTTTTCCTGGGCAGAAAATAGTGCTTACCTGCTGAAGGAGAGCGAGGTTTATTTGACAGGTGACACTTGACTCTGTACCTGCAAGTAGCCACACTGGCTGCATAGGTGGCCACTGGTCTCTTCCCACCCATGACAGTGCTGTGAACTTTAGGGGAAGGGATTGTGAAGGTGCAGAAGGTACTAGATGGTGGGGGTTCTGAATGTGGGGCTGTTAGTCCCCCACCCTAAGAGTCCCAGGAAGAAATGAGGCAGGGACTATTGCCCATAGGGGTGCTATGGCACATCAGCTGAGGATGGTTGTCCTGCTGAGTTGGGCAGTGCAGTGCCTTCACCCTTTCTGCCAGGCTGCCACTGGGCTTCTGTGATCCAGAACCATGTGCTCACTGCCCTTCTCAGTCTTTGCCAGCCCTGACCCTGTCAGGGGCTGCAGAGATGTTGAAGTTGAATGAGGGAACTTCTCCTTCCTTCCTCAAGTTCACTCTGTGGGGAGTTTCTCCATCGCTTAGCACTGCCTAGCATTTCTTCATGCTGAGCTAGAATTGCACAGCCCTGGACTGTGTTTCCTTCCTTAGGAGGTGTCTGTCTTTGAGAAGATTGAGATAAGTGGAACTGTGTACTTTTGGTCAGTCCATGTGCGTTCACGTGCTTACTGTATTCCTTGCCTACCGTGGCCCTGGTAATAAGGGTGAGTGTAAGAGAGATGGCTTGTTTGTCCCTTCTTTATAAGTTGTGTTGGCTCATGGCCTTGGGCAGCAATCAGAGATGGCCTGGATTCCGGGGATGCACTCCATCCTCCATCTGCTCTGAGCAGACTGGGAGTATGGGTGTGTTAGCAGGGTTAGGGGTGATGTACCCTTTCAATGTCTGAGCACCCTGCAGTCCACCCTGAGAGTGATGCCTGCAGCCAGTGCAGTGAGGAGTCATAAAGCAGGGCAGGATAGAAAGGAGCACTTGTTTGAGCTGGCAGATGTGAGTACCAGTACAGTCTTGTGGGTGCCCCTCACAGACCCAGGATGCCCCATTTTGTGGATTCTAGGATGCATGTATTTTCATTGTTAGTATCTCTGAAAAAAGAAAGAGTCTTAGAAGGTTAAAGGTTATGAGTGGCTGTCAGTAATAATATCTTAGGATTAGAGAAATGTAATTGTGACTGGCCACCCTGTGCTGCAGGCAGGGGGCCTTGGGTACCAATTCAGTTCTCCTGTGGCCTGATGACATGTGCAGGGAGAGGGCGCTACCACCTCTGTTCCTTTCTGAGGATCCTAAAGGGAGAATTGGGCTTACCTGCTATTGAGTTCTCTTCTTTTCCCTCCCTCTTCCATCCCCTTTCATGGCTTTTGAAAGTTATTTAGATATATGGAAGATTATCTGTGATAATATAGCAGATAATTTTCAACCATTTTGATGCTTGTCTTTTGGTTTTGCCACGTAAAAGTTTCTTATGGCAGTGAAACTTTTTCTTCTTAAAAGTTGTAGTATTTGGATCTTGAATCACAGTTTATCTTTTTCACATAAACGTTAGCATTAGCCTACCTGGTCCATCTGGGTGGAGCAGACAACTTACAATGGATTGTGTTGGGTGTGTGGTTCTAATTTGGAGAGAGTCAGTCTCTGAGCCCAGCAGGGGTCTTTCCCTGACTTTCCCTGTTTCTCCTCTCTTTCAGGAATATCTTAAGGTTTTTATCTTATAGAAATTTCACATTAAAAGAAATTTATTTCTAACTTAATCTTTTTCTATGTTGCTGTTGTAAATAGGGGTTTTCTTTTCCATTGTTTCTTCTGATTGGCTGTTGTTTGTATGACCATGTATGATAGCTGCCAATTTTGTATGTTGATTTTATAGCCTTCTATTTTTCCCAAATTCTTTATTGCTGTTCAGTTTCATTGTTGGCTCTCTAGTTTCCCAGATGTGCCATCCTATCACCTGCATACAGGTAGTTTAATTCTTCTTCCCTTGAGGTGCTGGCTCCAGTGTTGCCTCCTTGGTTTCTATCCCTAGGCCCCTGCCTGCAAGGTTAGGTGGTTCTGTAAGGAGCAGGCCTCTGAGCCTTTTTCTGACCTTAGTGTGAGTGGCTGGTGTTGCCCTGAGAAGGAGGCTGCCATTAGGATTAGGATGAATGCATGTGGTATGTAATGTTTCTAGTACGTATGAGTCAAACAATATTCAAAGTTGCTGTTATGAAGTAAGTAAAAAACAAACTCAAAAAGCTAGAATGTAGAACTATGCCCTAACTGAAGGCATATAGGAAGGTATATATAAATCCAAATATTATTGAATGAAAATCAGAAAAGCTATAAATTAAGGAAATATCAAGTTGTTTGCTTTAAAACAGAAATGGTAAATATTTGATAAAATTAACAGAGCAAGATGGATAGACTGGCTAGTAATAGCATTAGGAACATCATGACTCATATGGTTTAATAGTATTGTAAGATTGTTGGCTAATATTAGGGTAAATTTTTATGTTAGATTCTTCTTTTTGTTTTGTTTTTTTGAGACAGGGTCTCACTATGTAGTTCAGGCTGGCCTTGAACTCATTATGTATAGTCCAGACTGAACTCAAACTCATGGTGATCCTCCTGCCTCAGCCTTCCTGAGAGCTGGGATTACAGGTGTGTGCCATCATGCCTGGTTAGATTCTTATCATAGACGTGCCAAAACAAAATCCAATTGGGAAAAAAAATGTTAAAAATACTTATCCTATTTTATTACATACACATGTACATTTATAATACTAAGGGCATTTATTAAGAAGTACTAATTTACTGTCTCATGCTTCTGTAGACTTCTGGCTAGGACTCTGGCTCAGCCAACTGGGTCCTGGGTCAGCTTGTGGGCAGGACTTCATTCTCACCCAGAGCTTGATGAGGGTGGGATCTGCTTTCAGGTTGCCTCAGCTTGTTGGTAGATATCCTTTCCCCAGGCTGTAGGATTCTGGGCAGCTTGCTGCTGCAGGGCCTGCTGCCAGTCTTTGACCTGTAGACTCTGAAATGGCCTGTCTGATAAGGTCAGACCTGTCCAGGACAGTTTTCCTTTTGGTCAACTCAAGGCTCACTGACGGTAGTATGTATTTACATCTGCAGAGTCCTTTTGAAGGAGTGCCATTTCCCCCTGCTCAGATGTTTCACCCCACTTGAAGCTGAGAGTCATCCCAGGAGGGAACCCCGAAGTGGGAGCCTAAACCCTGCTGGCATTCTGCTTACACAGCAAGTTCCTGGAAATTCCTATCTCACTGCAGTTTTCCACAAGTGATGGTTGGCTTTTATTGAAGAACTTTTCACTTTTTAAGTGACCTTTATTTATTCCTTCTTCATCCTCTTTCTTTTCTTTTTGTAAATCCAGAATTTTGACTTTTGCTAACATTTTGTTTTTCCTCCCTGAAGAACTTTTAAAATACTGCTTGTAGGATAGGTCTGTTTGGGAAATTTTGAATTTTTTTCACTTTTAAAGAATAATTTTTCTGTATACATAATTCTAGGTTGGTGTTTTCTTTCTTTCCTAGGTTGGTGTTTTCTTTCTTTCTTGATTTTTTTTTGAGACAGTCTCACTCTGTGGTTCAGGCTGGCTTTGAACTCACTATGTAGCCCAGGCTGCTCTTGAACTTGCAGCCATCCTCCTGCCTCAGCCTCTTGAGTGCTAGGATTTCAACCCGGCTGGTTGTTTTGTTTCTAATTTTACCACTTGAATTTTACCACTAATTTTATTCTCTTCCTGCTTGTGTGATTTCTGTTGAGAAATTTTCTGTATTTGTTATTGTTCCTCCATAGCCGAGTTGTATTTTTTTCTTACTTCTTTCAAGATTTTTCTGTCATTGTTTTCTGCAATTTGAATGTGATATGTCCAGGTCTGTTCCCCCTCCCCATATTTATCCTGCATGATGTTCTCTGAACCTCCCACATCTGTTATTTGGTGTCTGTCATTAATTTCAGAAAATTCTCAGCCTTTTTGTTTGTTTTTGTTTTGGCAGGATACTGGATATCAAACCCATGGCCTTTACACTAAGCTACATTCTCAGCCCCCCTTTTTATTTTGAGAAAGGATCCCCTAAGACGCTTAGTTGCTTTTCTCGTTGCTGAGACAAAATACTCAACACTGAAGTTAAAGGAGGAAAGGTTTATTTGACTCATAGTTTGTGGAGGTTTCAGCTATAGTTGGCTGGCTCCAAGGCTGGGTGGCATGGCAGAGGGGTGTTGTAGAAGAGAAACAGTCCATGGCAGGCAGAATGCAGAAGGCAGCAAGCATCAAGTGACAGTCAACCATCTTTCTGTCCCTTAAATTTTATCCAGGTTATCCACCTTTAGGGCAGGCAGCACTCACACCTTTAACCCCAGCATCATACCTGTGAATCAATCACAGCATCACATCTTTGATCCTAGTATTACACACCCTAGATCCGGCCACACACAAAAAGCTCCACCTATGACTGCGTGAGGCTTTAGGGGGCTATCTAGATACAAAGTGTAACAGATGCCCAGGTGGGACTTGAACTTGAAATAGTCCTGCCTCAACCCCACCAATGCCCCCAAGTGCTGAGGTTATAGATATAGACCACCTCACTTAGTTTTGCTTTATTCATTCATTTAAAATTATATATATATATACACACACACACACACACACAACACACACACGCATATTAGTACGTGTTTGCAGTATATGATGTTTACATTCCTTGTGTGGAGTTGGTACATGTACATAACACACCTTAATTCCTTTTTTATCCTCCATTTAAAAATTTTTTCTTGAACCAAGATGCATTATATAAAGGTACAATTCCCAATGAGAAATGTAATTGTGTTGTATACCTACAATGTACCAATAAAAGAATTTAATACAAAAAAAATTTTTTTTTCTTGACATATCTTCATGTTCAAGGCTGCTTTCCTTGTCTGGTCCAGTTTCTTATGAGCCCATCAAAGGCATTCTTTATACCTTTTGCAGATTTTTTTGCAATAGTTTTGATTTCTGGTGTTCCTGTCACTTTGCTTGGATGGCCTGTCTGTTCTTGCATTTGCCCACTTTTCCATTGGAGTCCTGAGCATATGAATCACCATTGTTTAAAATTCCTTCTCTGATAATTCCAAAATCTGAGTTTGACTCCGATTTATGTTTTCAGACTTTTTTTCCTTTTAGCATCTTAGAATATTGCTGAAATCTGGACATGGTGTATCAGATAATAGGAGCCAAGGCAGATGGGCCTTTAGCCTGAGGTTCTGTGTTCCTCTGGCCAGGAGTCAGCTGTGTCTAATGTCTACTGGTGCTTTAGGTGGCAGGAGCTTCACATCCATTTAATGCTTTTGCTTCTGTCTCCTGTGTTGCCTTTGGACTTCTGTGAATCCATCACAGAGAGGTTCTGGTGGCTCTTTGGGCTGTGTCATGTCTTCATGCTGGAGTCCTGTGGGTCCGGGAGGAAGTATTCTGTAGCCCATGTTTATATTCCAACCTGGGGCACCTGTGTGCCTGGCTGTCTTTTACACTCTTTCCAGCCTCCCAGACAGGATATGTATAGCTCCTGGAGGAGGAGGCCCTCTCCAAGGGGCCAGACTTTTGTAAAAGCCTTTGTCTCGGGACAGGACTAGGCTCTGCAGGTGCTCTGGATGCTTCTCCTGTCTCTCTGCCGGGGCCCGGAAGGATGCTTTTCAGGGAATTTTTCTTGACTCTTCATTGGGGACCTGGTGGGATTCCCAGGAGTGAAACCCATAGCAGTGTGAGGAACTCCCCTAAAATTATGACCTTGGACTTGCCTTTTTTCACACCAGTCTGTATTCAGCTTCTAGTAGCTTGTACAAGTTATCTTCTGCATATTTCTGCCACTTGTGTTTCTTCTTCCAGGTGAGTGGGTCTTGGCTATGACTTTTGTGTGTGCTTGTTCCTGCAGGCTAGGTGGTGGCTTGCTCAGCCACTGCAGGCATCTTCTGGTCATTGGTATTCACATGATTGGCCTCTTCTTGACATGAGGAAAGAGAGAGGACTCTTAAGCTCTTCCTATGTGGAGCTATGACTAGAGCCTTTTGTAACTTTTCAGTGAACCATGAAGGTGTAATCACTTGATTTTCTTCAATTTGTTATCATAGTATAGTAGGTATGTTAGTGCCATTCCTAATATTGAATCATGCATGTATTCTTGAGATAGTCCATTTGGTTGTGATGTGGGAAGTTTTAAAAATACTGCTGGATAGTTTGGGTATTTGTGTTGATAGCTATAAATGAGATTGGTTTGAAGTTTTCTCTTGTTTGTATGTGCTGTGTTTATCATGTTTATGTAAGTATTATATTTGTTTCATAATAAAGTTTTCCTTCTTCTCTTTGATCTACAGCTGTTCTAATAATGTAGCCACTAGCCACATGTGACTATTAATCTTAAATTAATTAAAATGATGTAACATAACATTCAGCTATTTAGTCATACTAGCCACATTTCAGGTACAGATTTGGCTGTTGCAAGTCGAGAATATTTCCATCATTACAAGAAGTTCAGTGGAACTGGCTGTCCTAGAATCTGAGAGACTTTTCATGAAGCTAGAAATGTTCTATTTTCTGTACTGGACAGTCCAGTGATCACCAGCCCTAGGTGATTTTTGAGCATGTGTACATATGTGTACATGGGTGGTGTGTGTGTGTGTGTGAGTAGGTGGTATGTCCTGTTTGTACTCAATGTGATATATGTGTGGATGTGTGCCTGTACATGTGTGTGGTTAACACATGTTCCAGGTGGTGGTCTTTTTCTGGCTTATTCATAGCTGCTTTTTATGTAGCCAGAAAATTGCCCAATCAGCTTTCAAATAAGCTGCAAATACTTTTTCTTTTTGTCCCTTTCCTTTTACCGTTGCCTACAGTGACTAGCAGTTATTTGCAGTGTTGACTAACGGGTTTTGAATACTTTCATTATTTTCTTTTTCAAAACTTCAAAATTAAGAGTTAAGAAATATGAAAGTAATGCTTGGTAATTACAGGGAAATTTAAAATAAATGAAAAAGAAATAACCATTACCTCAAATATAACCACTTCAAAATTTTAATATTTTTCCCCCGAGGTCTTTTTTTTCATTTTCTTTTTCCTTTTAAGAATGCCATCAAGAGGTAAGCAGCTTACCCTTAAGGAGCTTCTGAGATGTGATGGGCTGGCTGACACCTTCCAGGTTCTTCCATGGAGTCCTCATGGACCTGTGCAGGGTGAGTCCTGCATCAGTGTTGGCTGGCTGCTGAGGACACGGGAGTCAGTGGGGTATACAGTTTCCCAGGGTTGCTCTGCAGGTGGTTATGCTGGCGGGTGGTTGATTGCTATTGAAGAGTTGTTTAGGGGCATGATTTACTTTGTGTTCCATCTATTTCTTTTCTTTTTTTTTTTTTTTTGGTGTCAGGGATTGAACTTGGGTCCTTGTGCCTGCTCAGCAGGTGGTGAAACCACTGAGCTAAATCCCCAGCCCCGTTTCTTTAGATATAAACTTCTTCCATGTAAATGTGTGCTCATCATCAATTATTTTTTAACAGTTTTGGTAAAATATGCCTCAAAAAATGTTTATCATTTTAACCGTTTGTAAGTGTACCATTTGGTGGCCTTACATATAATTACTGTGTTTTATGGGGATCACCTTATCTGTACTGAGACTTCTGTTGTCCTGTAAATTCATTTTTGCTACTTCTCTCTTCTACAGCCCATGTTCTGTGTTGATGAACCTTCTGTGACACTCTTGGGAGCATTCTAGTTGTAATTCTTTTATAAGTTCTATCGTTACCAACTTCTTTTGTAAAAAGCATTTTTGCTATTTCAAATTTGTTTTTTTAAGGATTACCTTCCAGAAATAGAATATCATTTTAGGAAGAAATGAGTATTTTAAACATTTTTCCATGCACATTTTTGATAATTTATATTCTACAAAAGCATGAGGAGAATTTTAAGGTAGTTGAGAGAAAGAGAAAATGTATACCTTGTGTGATATAGTAGCAAAAACATAAAGAGCTGGACCCACCCCCTGGGCTGAAATGAGAGTATTTCTTTAAGACCTGGTTTTTTGTGTTTATCTTTTATTCTTCAGTAGCTTTAAAAATAACTTCATTAACAAAGCATGGGTTGTAACTCTGAGGGGGCCTTGCTTAGATCCACCCTGGGAAGAGGCCCAGTCTGCTTAGTTTCTGCCTCACCCAGTAGGACAGGGTTAGAGTTGGCAGTGTGACCCGGTAAAGACCAGTTTGGGTGGGATGAATGGCCCTCATTTCAAGGGTGTCAGTTAGGTAAGGTCTAAATTTATAAAAGCTTCAAGCATGGCTACATTTAAAACAACTCATTTTTGTCTTTTATCAGAAGAGCACTCTTTATAAGTGTTTACATGCACATGTGTGCCTGTGTTGCATACATGTGCATATGTTGGTGCACATGTGCACTTGCTTGTGTTTTGGTGTAGAAGGCTCAAGTGACAAAACTGTAGTGCATTTCAACTTCTTATACAGTTGTTTTATTTCCTTTTTACTCCCAGCATCTTGGGAGACCAGTTCAGATGTGGTCAGATAAGGTGGGTGGGCTTGTGTTCATCAGACCCTCAGGGCGCCCACCCTACTCACTTTACATGTTCTAGGAATGTTTTGTATCCAGATTTGCCTCAATGTGGATATAGTGGAATGTTGTGAAATTCTTACATTTAATGGGATTAGAGTTGAGGCAAATATTAGGATGTAGGTTGTAATGTCAGTTGTGAATTTCAAGAAATTATGTTTTCCCTTACATCTTCAGGAATGCATCATGAAAGTTAGACAATAGGGTTGTGTGTTAGGTGGGGATAGTTTTATGAGAAGATTTTTAAGGAAATATATTAACATCTCTGATTATGCATGGAGTTGTAGCTTATCTCCTTATACCTATGTTTATTCCCAGTGTCTTGTCATTTTGGTGTGTGTTGTAGGGTTGTTGTATGTTTAGTGACCCTTGGCTTCATTGTGTGGCCCCAGGATTTTCTCTGTCTTAATTGGATTGAGCAGTGGGACCTTTTATTTCTGGGCTTGAAACTCTTTATTTTTTTTTGCCATGACTAAGAATAAAATGCAATAATGAATGTGAACCAGCTCCCCAGATATGCCTGTCCACAGCACAGGGTAGTACTGTTCGAGTGGCTCTGCCTTCTGGGTTGGTACTCACTCAACTTTTTTTTTTTCGGTACCAGGGATCAAACTCAGGACCTTGTGCTTTCGAGGCAGGTGCAGTGCCACTGAGCTAAATCCCCGGCCCCTAACTCACCTTTTTTTTTTTTTTTTAATGCGGTAAAATATGCATAACAAAATTTCCATTTGTCCTTTCCCCATTGAATGACTTTGGCACCCTTGTCAAAAGTCACCTGAACATGTATGAAGGTTTATTCCTGGGCTCTCTATTCAGTTCTGTTCTGTTCTGTCAGTCTGTCTGTCTTTATGCTGGTACCACATTATTTTGACTAATAGTGCGAGACCTCCAATTTATTTTTCTTTTCCAAGACTATTTCGGGTATTCAATGTCCCTTGAGATTTTGAATAAATTTTAGGATGGATTTTTCTATTTCTGTATGAGAAAATCTTTGGGATTTTGGTTCACGTTGAATTGAATGTGGGTAATCAAAGATCTCTTTGGGCAGCATTAACTTTTTAACAGTATTATGTCTCCTAATTTGTAAATACAGAATGTCTTTCTATTTATTATTGTCTGTCTTAATTTCTTTCAGCATCATTTTTTAGTTCTCAGTGTACAAGTCTGTTGCCTTCTTGGTTATTTATTTCTGAGCATTTATTCTTTTTGATGCTATTTTAAATGAAATTGTTTTCCTTTTTGGATTGTTGTTAGTGGTCAGGCATACCACTGATTTCTGTGTGGTGATTTTATGTCATATCACTTTGCTAAATTTGTTTGTTGTAAGAGTTCTTTCTGTGTGTGTGTGTCTAATTTTTAGAGTTTTGTACATCTAAGATCATGTCTCTGAACAGATAATTTTACTTTCTTCTTAAGTTTGGATGCCTTTTATTTCCTTTCCTTGCTTGATTGCACTGGTGAGGACGCTTGGCACTTTGTTGAATAAACATGAGCATGGGCATCCTTGGCTTGCTGTGGTCATAAAGAGCTCTCAATCTTTCTCAGTGACATTTGCTGTGAGTGGTTTGAGTTTTGAATGTTAAAACTTTAGGCATTTCACCCTAGGTTCCTTTCTTTGCTTTTATAATAGAACCCCCCGCCCCATACATGAGAGCAGCTATAGCTTGTATATTCTTTTGATTCATTTGTGGTTTCAGGTTTTATGCTTATTTTCTGAATTCATCTGGGGTTTATTGATAGAATAAAGGATCTAATATAATATCTTGAGAATAAATATTTAACTAGTTGGACAGTATTCCTTACTAATTACTGCATTTCCTCACTGTGAAATGCCTTGTTACCTCCTCCCAGCTTCTTTGCCTCCTGTGATTGTGGGTGAGGAGACTGGTCTTCCAGGGAGGACTGTTGTCAGGTGCCCTGATGTCTCACTTTCTCTGGTTGTATGTTCTCTGTTAAGGATATATAACAAACATGCTAAAAAGTTAATCTCAACTCTTAACGTGTTTCCCACTAAAGTAGAATGAGTTTAGAAAGGTCTTTTCTTCTTCCCCTTAAAAGAATAAGAAAATCACAAATCACCCCTAAATCCCACCCAGAAAGAATCACTGTTCATGTGTGATGGCTATCATTGCAAACTAGAGGCCTGGTGAGAAGTCTGGTTACCCTGAGATCTGCCATCCTCACCTTGAAGGGTTAAATTAAATTCTGCTTGAATTGCTGGGGTGGGGGCGGGGGGTGGGCTGGCGGAGAGGCACTGAACTGAAACTGAAGGCAGTACTGAATCTGAGATAAACATTTATGGTAGGAGAGAGAGATATCTCTAAAATTCAAGGGTAAAAACACTTTTAAAAACTTTAAAAATGTAGTGTTTAAAACTACATTTTAATTTTAGACTGTGTTAGTGGACCCTAGCTCTGCCTTGGAAGATGACTGTTCTTACGCTGCCTCTTAACTCCTGTTCTGGTGCCTGTCATTTGTATCTATCAGGCTGTAACAGCTGGCTCTGTCATATACTCATACTGCTCCACAGTCACCCGCAGTTCTGGATGTCTAAAAACACACAGAACTGGTGGCCAGGGGCTTCCTGAGTTCTGTTGTATTATGAGATTCTTTATTTTTTTGTTTTGGTGTTTGCCTTGCTGCCTTTTTTTCTTTCTACCCCCCCCCCCCCCAATACTATTCCCTCTCCAGGATTCACTGGTTTTCCTTCCCTTCCAGGGAATCTTTTCTTTTGGTACTTGTTTCTGGAAATATTTCTGTCTTGGGTTCTATTCTTTGTGTATTCCTGCCCCGTACCACCAACATCATCTTAGACCCTTTCCCTGGCAGCACATTCTTCTCTTGTTGCTGCACTTTTGAGGCATGATACTGGACCCTGTTTTTTGTTGCATCATTACTGGAAAATCCTTCACTCCTGCCCCTTGTTATTCTGTTAGGTTCCAGGGGTAAGAGACTTCTTGATCTAACTCTCTTTGGCCATCTTTGTTCTAAAACTCAGTGGTGGTTGAACAAGTTGTTAATGATATCTCTCACGTACACTGTGGTGTGTGGGGTTGGGAAGGAAATATCCTCTTCCTGAGGTTAGTCCCCAGGCAAAGTCAAGTAAGGAAGATGAAGCTTGCCCACTCATGGTGGGGGAAGACTTAGGATTGACTGTCCAGGCCAAGGAAGTTCAGTGACAACCAGGCTTTAGAGGAGATGGCCTTTGCTCAGGCCTCAGAGCCCCTTGAAGTCATTGAGGATCTGAAGAGAGAAAGTGCAGCAGCCCTGAGACTAGAGAGTAGAGGGTCAACACAGAGTAGAGCAGAGGTGGGTAGAGGATCAGGAGCTCAGGCCTTGTGACCAGGCAGTTCTGGAGGGCCTTTGTCCTTTACTGCAAGGCACCAGAGGGTTGATGGGCCTTTGCCCCTCAAAGATCGTCTTGGTTGCAGCATGGAGCACAGGCTGGAAGGGGTAAAGGAGGGACAGGGAGACCCCTTTGGTGGAAGGGATAGAGGGACTTAGATCTGCTCATCGGAGACTGGGAGAGTGGTGAAATATAGGTGGTATGTGTGTGCTCTGATGGTAGAGGAACAGGACATGGTGACGGGTTGCACACTGGGAGAGGGGCATAGACCAGTCTCAGTCTCTGCAGGTGGAAAAGTGGGGTCACCACCATGGAGAGGGCAGGTGCTGTGAGAGGAGCAGGTATGTAGGAATGAGTGTGTGAGTCTGAGCATGTGAGAGTGAGTGGGTGAGTGCAACAGTGAGTGGGCCTAAGGTATGACAATGAATGTGAGAATATGAGAATGCAGGTATGTGTTGTGTGTTCCTGTATGAGTGTGAGCAAGTATGAATCCTCCTCTCAGAACTGAGTCTAGTCTTCATCATATACCCAAGGGCACACATGTACACATGCTCATATATTCACATGCCACTGTTACCCTTCTTGCCCAAGGTCCACAGATGCCTGAACACCTCTCACACCTATGCCTTTGGTGGTCTTGAGAATGTCTCCTGTGAGCATGTATGAATGTGAATGTGTGAGAGAATGAGCAGTGTGAGAGGGACTATGTGTGCATATGTGTGTGTGGAAGGATCCTGAGCAGGACCATGTGAAGAGCTTTGTGTTGGGCCAGGGGCTTTCAGATGTGGGGTGGCAGCTCTCACACTCCAGTTTACCTCAGTTTTTGGGAGGTCTCTCAGGAGGTGGGCTGAGGTCATGGATGGAGTGCCCTGGGTCAGAGAGGGACAAAGTCAGGACAGTGAGAACACAGCACACAGAGGACTGGGAGGGGCTGTGGAGTGCTTCTGGTCACTTGGCAGACTAACAGTGTGCTGATGCTCAGGGAAGTCACCTCAGAATCACCGTAACCTTGACCGAGAGTGGCATGAGTGTGTCAAGTATTTAAGCCTTTCCTCTAGAGAGCCTCATAGTACTTCAATGTGTTCTCCTTCTGTTAAGTATTTTTAGTCATTCATTTAGATTTGCAGTCTGAGTATTCCACATCTGTGAGTGGCCTCTTATAAACAGTAAACAAACATGGCTGTCTTTGTCCAGAGCACTTCATTAGGGCTGTCTGGTGTAAAGACTTAGTGCATCCACATTCAGTGTGGGATAAAAGTCAGATTAATGATCTGAACGAGATTGTGACCTAAGAGTTTTCCTGGAGAAACTTGCTGTCCTAAAGGATTTCCCACTGCATAGGCACTCGGTGCTTGCTTTTGCACTTGTACCTTGGGTAGCCTTGAGAAAATCTGCTGGCAGGGGCCAACTTGGGGCTCAGGAATGCCTGCCTTAGTGATGGCCAGGACCCAGGATGGGCTGTGCAGAATCTCTGACAGCACTGCTTGATTTCTGACCCATTTCACAGATGGGGCAGGGAGCTGTGCTTGCAATGGTATGACTTGAGTGTGGGGCCCAGAACACTTGGAGCTGCTTGGCTTCATGGTGTGAGCCAAAGCCAAGGGAAGCTGTGGTCCACCTGAATCTTTGGATGCTCTGTAGCAGGCTGGGACTGGTGTTGATCGCCTCCTTTCCCCTTCCTGGGTGGTTTTGCAGTCTCATAAAGAGGTGTCTGGCATGGGTGTGGCCAAATGGCCAGGGTATTATCTGGTGGCTTCCTGGCTTGCTGTGGACAGCAGGCTGGGGGAAGGCAGTGGCATGTGTGTGCATGTACTGAGATGTGTGCTGTTGAAGATTGGACTTAGTTCTGAGAGGACAGCAGGAGTAGGCACCAGCTATGGAGAAGTATGGTCATGTTCGAAGGAGGCCTTTAAGCATGTTTCTCATCTATGAGGGGTAGGTGGGCAGAGTGCAAGGGAACTTGGGCCTAAAGGCTGCCCTGTCAAAACAGCTTATGCCTGGCCTGTGGGATAGTCTAGAGAACTCGGAAGGAGTGTGGATTCTGTCCTTCAGGAGCTGAGCTGGTAGGACATAGGCACACATGTCACCATGGCAGGGTCCATGCCATCATGGTCCAGGGTCATGCAGTAACCAACACTGTCTTCATATCCTGATTTCATGAGTGATGCTCTTCTCCCTGGGTGATGTCAGTCCTCAGTACATGTGTGTGGGAAATGCAGGAGTGGTAAGTCCTGCATGTGGCATGGTGGGGAAAGGAGCACCCCAGTCAGTCATGAGCTCACTTAGTTTTCCTCTTAGAGTTAGTATAGCATTACTTTATGCCTACATTTTGTTGAAATATAAGAGAGCACCAAGTTTTCTAACGTGCTTTCCTTTGTCCTCATTCAGTTCAGGTTAAGTCCTATTTGGTCTGCCTTAGGTGTGGCTCCTCCCTTTGCTTGCTTCAGGACCCAGTCCTCTAGTTCTAAGTCATGAAGTCGTGGTTGGGCCTTGCCTGTGGCCAGATGAGGGACTTGGTTAGAGGGCATTTATTTCATAAAGTAGTCCTGCTTTCACTTGCTGAATGGCATTTGAGTTGGAGGTTACTGATTACTAATGAGAAGAAACTATTTCAGGTAGAAACCTGAGGATCTTTACAGCTCTGTGTTCTTGAGTTGGTAGCTCTTTAGATAAAGGGTAGGAGAGGGTTGCTGTCCTGGCTGCCATCCTGGAGACAGTGGGTACAGTGGATTCTTGCTCTGCTTTGTCTTGAAGGCTGTGCAATGAGCTGTTGCACAGAGAGGTTGCTGTGGGCCCTGGCTGCTCTTGTATTCTCCCAAGTGAATGCTCTCTGGCTTTCACAGAGGCCTGGCAGGGGCTGTCTCCCACTGATTTTGGCTCCTGGTTGATGAGTGTCCACCAGGGTCCAGTTGAGCAGTGAGGCTTGAGGGACAGACCTGCTGAGAAATCTTCCACCTTATGGTTATAACACACTTTGTGTATCTACTGTTTGGTGTGTGGACATTCAGGCCATGTTCACCTCTTGATTATTGTGAATAGTGCTGCTGTCAATACACGTGTGCAAATTTCTATGTGGACTATGTTTTTATTCTCTTGAGTGAACATCCAGGAGTAGAATTGCTGATCAGATGGTACTCTGGGTTTATCATTTCCAGGAACTGCCAGACTGTGGCAGTGTGGGAGGACTTCTATTACCCTACCTCTTAACCAGCACTGTTACCCGTCTGTGACTCTAGCCTTCAGGGCTGGGGATGTAGGTTAGCAAAAGAATTCTTCCCTAGCATGCACTAGGTTCTGGGTTGGATCCCTAGTACTGTAAAGAAAAATAAATGTTCTTTGCGTCTTAACAGTGGTTTTAGATTTGCATTTCCTCAACAGCTAATGATGTTGAGCCTCTTTTCCTGTGTTTGGCCATTCTGTTCAAATCCTCGCCCAGCTCTGGTTTGTCTTCTTGTGATGCCCTGCTGTAAGGGTGAGGGAGGGAAGTGGCACCTCCTGTGTGCAGGAAACAGGGCTTGGGAGTCCTGGTTGGACGTCTGTCTGAGCATTAGTTGTTTCCCAGGGTCTCTTACATGCTCTTCTGTGGACTGTGAGGTCCTTTTTCCTTGTCAGGTTTTCCCCCTTCAGTGATTTATCTGAAGTTTCATCTTCCTGCTTCTTGGGATACTTAGAAACACCAGCTGGCAAAAGGAAGAAGGTACCTGGTGTGGAGCTGTTGGCTGTAGTGGTGGGGCCCACATTAAAGGCCTAGTAGTGACTGGTCCTCTCCACTCCATGTCATAGCTGCAGCAGAGCTTTCTGTTGGGGCTAAGACAAGGGTGGAGGCTTTAGTTCCAGTATCAGGGGAGGGCTTTTTTTTTTTTTTTGGTACCAGGGATCGCACTCGGGACCTTGTGCTTGTGAGGCAGGAGGCAGAACCACTGAGCTAAATCCTCAGCCCTTTGTTTTTTGTATCATTATATTTAGCACCTTAGCCATTTTTAAGTGTCCCGTTCAGCAGTGCATAGTATGTTCTCATCCCTGTTCAGGACACTACGAGATGTTTTTGTCTGGTCAGCTCCACTCACTGGATACAGATTGTCCTCCCTCATGGTGCAGGTTCTAACAAAGTGCTTCCCAGGAACATCTCTGTGAATACCAGGTGGATGTGTCTGCTGCCATGCCTGTCTCTGGCAGTCTCCCATGGTCTCTAGAGCTTGGCTTTGACTGGGTTTTGTTGGTCTCAGCCGGAGGATATTGGTGCTTGACCTCATCAGGGTCATCCAGGCAGGGCAGCCAGGTTTCTACTTAGCTCCTCCATAAGCAGGGCATTTTCAAGGCCAGGCCTTGACTCTGATCCTTTCTTTCTTTCTTTTTTGTACCGGGGATCAAACTCGAGTCCTTGCGCTTGCAGGGCAGGCAGTGGAACCACTGAGCTAAATCCCTGGCCCATTCTGATCCTGACCTCTTGGACCTGTGTGTGTGTGTGTGTGTGTGTGTGTGTGCGCGCGCGTGTGTGTGTGATGGGCGTTTCTGTCAGTGTCCCTATCAAGTGCTTCCCAGCGGTTCTAACCATTGCAGCTGGTTCTCTGAAAGCTGTTCCCTACCACCCTCTTCCCTGCCTCAAATACCAAATAGGCAGAAACACCACTGTGGTGTGATTGACAACTTACGGTTCACAAAGTACTCCTGAGCACAGTTTCTTGTGACACAGCTTTGGCTAGGCAGAACGCATACTGGAAATGTGCCAGCATCTCACTTGTTGCCTGTTAGAGGCTGGTTACTTTCTGTGCTGTCTCTTACCTGGGAGGTGTCTAGAGGTTTGAAGCAGACATGCAGTGCTGCTTCCATCCCCTTCCCCATGACTTGGGTGGTGGGAGTCAGCAGGGCTGAGGTTCATGTGGGAGCATGGCACTGTGTGTCCGCCCTTGGCCAGGTGAGTAGTGCTTCACTTTGAGTCACAGGGATATCTCTTTGAGTGTGGTTCCCTATTAAAAGCTTGATCTCTCCATGTGGATAGGGGTCCCTGGTGCATGTGCTCAGGTCCTGACTATGAGGCTGCTCCATGGGTTTCCTTAATGAAGTTTCTCACTGCTGTTTGGGGGCAATGTCTGTAATTTGACCATCTTTTTTTTCTTCTTCTTCTTTGTATTTTACAGCCAGAAAACCTGCAGAAGAACTGGCTTCGGGAATTTTACCAGGTAAGAACTACTGAGAGTATGCCTTTTCGGTGTAGCTACTTGTGTGGTAAGTATTTGTATTGTGGTATTTCCACATGAAGGTCAGATCTTGTCTGTGTGGAGAGCTGGACTAGCTGACACTGTGTGGAAAGCAAGTGTGGCTATTACTGACTGAGATGGGCTTCATGTCTGTGTTTTAGAAGTAGTTTGTGTCATCATCCCTTGACAAGCAAGTTCCTGGTCCTCCACAGAGGTCAGTTTTCATGTTCTGGCTCCCTCTGAGCTCATGCTTCTTGGGTCTCTGTACCATCGTAGGTAGAGGCTATTGTTTTGCAACAGGGTCCCATTGGTGCAACGTGAGGCCTGGATGGGCACCCAGAAGGTAGCACTGACACATGAAGTTGTCACTGGGAGCTTGGGTGGCTTTTAGGATGATGCTGTTAGGTTGAGGTGCCAATTCTTTCAGTTGACCATCAAGCAAACATATATGTGGTGCCTGTGCTGTGGCGTATTCTGTCTCAAACATAGAGATGTGGCTCTTAAGAGACAAACAAAAGTTTCTGTTTCCCACAGCATATATTCCAATGTATGTGTGGGAGAGATGGAAAATTAACATGACGAGGAGCCATGTAGTCCCATGGTTGCTCCTGAGTGGTTGCTCCTGCTCTGAGGAGGAGACATGTGGTTGATATCTGCAGGGTGTGAAGGGCAGAGAGGCCAAGGAGGGCCTGGGGATAACTGGGTGTCTGCAGTACAGAAGGGAGGGCCAGTGTGGACTGATGCAGGTACTTGGTGTTGGTGGTCCATGGCAGGGTCAAGCCAGGCCTGTTGGCATTCATATTCCCTAGCTTTTTTTGGTATTTGGTGGAGGTGGGTGGGAGCATGGGTGGAGTATAAACCTAGGGTACCTGTGGGAAACAGGGTGAAAATGGACATCCAGGGCCTGTGGAGCCCACAGGTTGTTGAAGTACAGGCAGGGGTGCAGATCTGAGGGTGTATTGGGGGCAGTGGTCCATGCTGGGCATTCTGGGGATGGTGTGTGTGTGTCTGCCTGGGCTGAGCCCTCATGTCCCATGTGATGCTTGTATAACCCTCCTTCCCTGTTGTCTGCCACAAGTGTCTGCTTGGGTGTTTGGAAGTAGAGTCCTTTGCTCACCATCCAACATTTGTAAATCTCCTTTCTCCCAAGCATTGCACTTGGTTCTGGGTTGGAGAACACCTTGGGGAGTAGTTGAGGCTTAGCTGGAGAAGACTCTGGAAGGAGAGCACTTTGGTATGGGGACAAAGAAGTTGCCAGTTTGAGGAGAACGCAGATAGTGAGGGGACAAGGGAGAGTCCTCTATCAGAGTAGGGTCTCAGGTTGTAAGGGCCCAGATAATCTCTGTTAGAGGAGGATCTCAGTGAGGGGCAGGGGAGGGTCTTCTGTCAAAGGAAGGTATTGGGTGTACATAGGAGGGCTCTATAGGAGGATTTTCCTGCTGACTTGGTAGTTAGGGCCTGGGCCCTGTGGTTCATAGATTTTACTTTTTGGGCTGCTGGCTTCTAATTCCTATGGAGAGCAGTGAGATGGATGATGTGGGTTCCTGTGATATATCATATGTGTTTGTGAACACATATCATATGTGGGCAGTGGGCATATTTTTCTCCTCTACTTACAGTCTCTGAAAGGGGGCAGTTTAAGTCCTTTGTTCAGACCAGGAAGCAAATAGGTCTGGAAAGAGTCTCAGGGTGGTGTGGGAAATGGCCATAATAGGAGGTGGGAGTGCTTTGTGGGTTGTGAACCAGTTCCAAGGGCAATGAAGAGTCAATCACCTGTCTAGGATTGTCTACATGCAGGAGGAAGCAGAAGTCCCAGCAGAGTACTCTTGGAGCCCTCTTGGAGTGCTGGTCACGATTTAGGTATGCAGGGACTCTGTGTGGCCAGCAGCACATGTGGCCAAGAGGAAGCCTGGCTTCTCGCACAGAGAGTTTTCGATTGTCTGCTCTCTGGGTATGGGGATTGGTTTAGGAAGACAAGGCCTTTTGTCCTGGTATCTAGGTGTTTAGCTGGTGACAGATGCAACCTTTTCCTGTAGATAATGAGGAACCAGTCTTTCGTGGGGGTGGGAAAACCTTTCTGCAGCCTCATTTGTTCCTGCCTAGCCTTTGTAGGAGGATGCTGTAGGTGTGGTCTTCACTCTTTGCAGATTCTTGCATCAGTGCCTGTGAGGCAGGACTGGGTGATCTCTGGTCTCTTGGTGACAAAGTAGAGGCAGGAAGTGATGAAGAGCTCCTGTGAGGCAGGGCAGGGCAGACTGAGTCTGAGCATGGAGTCTGAGAGTAGAACTGCCTTGGACAGTTCCAGCAAGGGCACCATCTTGGCCCTGTTCTATGTTCTTGACACATGACTTATGCATTATGGGCTTCTGCATCCTGCGGTAGGGCCTTGGTGCAGTTCTGAGGGTTCTCCCTGGTGCTGCACAGGCTCCTCTCACTGCTCTGCCACTGGGCTGTACCCTTGTCAACACTAGGCTGAGAAAAGTGTGAGGCTGGACCAGGCCCTGTCACCTTACCCAGAGCAGGAGGGACATGGGAATGAGCATGTAGCCTGTCCTCGGATGTGTGATGAGTGAGGATAAAGTGCTCATGGGAGAATCTAGGAATTGAGAGAACCATAGCCTCTTGTACATGTCCTGGTATGTCACATATGGTAGAAGCATCATAGACATACCCCACAGTGAATTTTAGAGCCATTGGCTCAGGTCACTTCTTTGTTTGTTCAGTCATACATCATTCAGGTACAGAGTAGTACATTTAAGAATTATCACTGTGAATAGGACACACTGCCTGCCCTGCAGGGCATCTATCTCACTGTGATTTAGAAGTGAGGGTGGATGGAACACTTTTTGCTGGAGAGGCTGGCCTGAGACCTGAAGACTTAGGAGGGGCCATTCTTCCTTTGCTGGTCAAGTGGTGATCTTGATTTTTCAAACTCTGAAGATCAGGTAACTAGGAAGTCAAGTTTAACTTTCTTGGTGTTACTGTTGATAAAGAGAGTGTATTTCAGTGTCAGCTCCCAGGAGCAGGGACCTGTCTGCCTTTCTCCTAGCTGTGGCCCAAGCATCTGACTAACTGGCACATGGTATGTGCATAGGAGTTATTTGTTGAATAGCATTCTGAAGACACTGAACAAAGCAAAAAGTATAAATATTTCCTCCAACCCCAGTTCCACCTCCAGATTGGTGTACAAATCCTGCAATATATGTCTATCTGTGTGTGGCTATACCTCTATTAAGCAGGTCACAGATATGTATATTTTTATAGTTCTTTTTGTCACACACTTTTTTGGTAAACTGGGAAAATCATTCCTTTTTTGGGGGGGAATCTTTCTATGTAAATTAATTAGCACTATCTGATTTAATATCATTCTTTATTATGTTCTGGGTTTTTTTTCCCCATTAAGTTTATTGGTACATTTTAGGTGTAAAATACAGTTACATTCATCATTGGGATCTTGTACCATGACATGAGTATCTTAGTTCTTATTTTTTTCCCCTTCCCCTGCTCTCCCTTCATTCAACCCCTCCACCCTCCACTATTTGCAAAGACTTTGTTTCTATTTTTTTCCTTTTCTCATATTTTTTCTTTTCCCTTCTTTCCTTTCCCCTACCCCTCCCACTTCCCCTGCTACTTTAGACCTCTTTTTCCTATTACCCAATATCAATTATACATTTTTAAAATTACAATATTAAGATCTAGGAGACATTACCACAGATTTTACAGAATTTAAAAGGATATAGAAAGCATATTACAAAAATCTTTTTTGAAATAAATTTGACAATTTCTAAGAAGTACCTTGGAAGACTAATGAAACTTAACTCTGGAGGAAATATAAAATTTGAATAGCACCTATTAAAGAAAGTATATTCCTAGCTTGAAAACCTACCTATATGACAACAACAGGCTCATATACATTTTAACTGATAAATTATATCAAACATTTAAAGCAGAAAAAAAGGGAACACTTCTCCCCTCATTTTAGGAAATCAACATTGTGCTAATCCTAAAACTGGATAAAGATAATAGAAGAAAAAAGTATGAACATAGATAGAAATTTGTGTAACAAAACAAACTATTAGAAGTCAGATCTGACACCAGAGAAACTATTTGGAATTTATTCATGTGTGTCCTATTTATTTCACTTAAGAGTATTGCCTCATTGTGCATCCACTTAGCTATAAATGTCTCTAATTTCTCATTTTTTATGGCTGAGAGTACTCCATTTTAGAAAAAAACCACATTTTCTTTATCCAGTCTCCAGTTGATGGGCATTTGGGCTGTTTCCAAGTTTTAGCTATTACAAACTGTGCTGCTATGAACATGGGTGCACATATATCACTGTGGTATGATTCTTTTAATTCTTTGGGGAAGATCCCCAGCAGTGGAATAGTGGGGTCAAATGGGACTTCCAGTCCTGGTTCTTTGAGGTATCTCCATACTGATTTCCACAGTGGTTGCACCAGTCTACACTCCCACCAGCAGTGGAGCGGGGTTCCTCTTTCCCCACAGCCCCACCAGCATTTGTTATTGGTTGATTTCATGATAGCAGCCATTCTTTCTGGAGTGAAGTGGAATCTCAGCCTTGTTTTCATTTGCATCTCTCGAATGACCAGTGATGTTGAGCCTTTTTTCATTTATTTATTTGCTATTTCTACTTCTTTGTGTGAGAAATGTCTGTTCATTTCAGATGCCCATTTTTGGATTGGGTCTTTAAATAAGGACTAAATGTATAATAGGTAATGTGAAATAGGAAGAAAAGGGGAAAAGGGCAAGGAAGTGGGAGGGCTAGAAGAAAGGATGGAAGGAATGGGATAAATATGAGAAAATGGAAAAATAGGAACAAAATCTTTGTAAATAGGGAGGACTGGAGGGGTTGAAGGGAGGGCTGGGCAAAGGTGAAAAATAAGAACCAAGAGAGACTATGTAAAGGTGCAAATTTCCAATGATGAATGTCATTATATTGTATACCTAAAATGTACCAATTATTAGAATGAATAATCGAAAATGTAAAATAGGAAGAAAAGGTCCAAAGGGGTAGGGGTAGTAGGAGGGGCAGGGGAAAGGAAAGAAGGGAAAGGAAACATGATGAGAAATGGAAAAAATGGAAATAAAGTGTTTGTAAATAGGGAAGGGTGGAGGGCGTGAAGGGAGGGCTAGGAATGGGGAAAAAATAAGAACCAAGATGCATTATGTAAAGGTACAATTCCCAATGAGAAATGTAATTGTGTTGTATACCTACAATGTACCAATAAAAGAATTTAATAAAAAAAGAAAAAGTCAGATCTGGCAGGATGTAGAAAGTGGTTTTATTATAGAAATGGCAGTGTTGGTTCAGCATTGGAAGATCCACCCCCAAAAGTCATCATTTTAACAGAGGAAAGGAAAAAGCCATATGATCCTGTCACTAGTTGGAGAAAAAGTATTGGACTAAATTCTACAGCTGTTCGTGGTAAAAGCTATCAGGAGACTAGAAGTAGAACAGAATCTTCTCAACAGGTCAAAGACATGTACTCCATACTTATAGCAAAAACACCTTATATGAATGGAAAAGATTCAATGATTTCTCCCTAAGGTGGGGAACAAGGGCAGATATGGCTACTCTTCATCTGTCCATTAAACTTTGAAACATAGGCCTAAACCAAAATAGTCTTGCAATAAAATGACACAATTAGGATAGGATTGGCAAGGTAGAAGCAAAATCTTTATATATAGATGAAATGATCATCTACAGAGAAAGTACTAAGAAATCTCTAGGAGCCCCTAGAACTTGTATTTGAATTTATCAGGATTAGAAAACACAAGGTATATATAAAAATTCAGGTCTATGTATACTTGGTATAAATGAAGAATTGGATATTGAAATTTATAAGTTATGTAGGAGTACAAAGGACCTAGAAAAGTAAAAAGAAAAAGAAAAAAAAACAGTGTTGGAAGACGTTTAGTACCTAATTTTTTTTTTTTTTTTTTTTGGGTACTGGGGATTGAACTCGGGTCCTTGCGCTTGCGCAGCAGGCGGCAAAACCACTGGGCTAAATCCCCAGTCCGTTTAGTACCTAATTTTAAGACTTCCTCTAAAGCTACAGTAATCAAGGCAGTGTTGGTATAAGGAAAGACATATAGATCATTGGAATAAAACAGAATCTACAGATAGAACCACACATATATGGTCCACTGAGTTTTGAAAGATTATTTAACATTAACATTTTATAGAATATAAACTCAACTCAAGAACAGAGGAAAAGAGAGTGTTTTCAGCAAATGGCACTAGAACACCTGGTATCCGTATATAAAAAATTAACTTCAACCCTTTATTTCCATACATAAAAATAACTTGAAAGGATCTATGAAACTAAATATGAAGACTAAAACTATAAAACTTTAAGAAGAAATTATAAGGGAAAATGTTTATGAATTTAGGGTAGGCAAGAACTTCCTAGGATACAAAAAACATGATGTATAAAAGGAAAAAATTGATAAATGAGATTCCATCAAAATTTAGAACTTTAAATGACATCATTAAAATGAAAAGTAGTCCTTAAACAGACCTTATTTACAATGCCTATAACCTATGACCAGAATATATAAAGAACTCTTACAGCTCATTAATAGAGAATGCAATTAAAAAGTAGACACAAGAAGATGATAAATAGCCAGTACAGCATAAGGAAAGGTGTGCAACACTAGAATCAGAAAAATACTGATCAGTACAATAACAAAATTGAATGATACACTCATTAGGGAGATGAAGTTAAAAGTTTTAAAAGCCTTGTCATGACTTTTTCTTTTTGTTGGATTCTCCCCCTTTGCGTTTAATTTGTCATGCCCAGTGGATTCATTCTGCTTGCCTTCCTGGGGTTGTGATCCTCATTGTCTTTTCCTAGGACACTGTCTAAAATTTTTGTAGTGCTGGTTTGGTATTCATGAAGTTCCTAAGGTGCACTTTATCATGAAAGTATCTTATTTCTCCATCCATTTTGAAAGATAGTTTTGCAGGGTACATCAATCTGGGTTGGAGGCTGTTTTCTTTTAGGGCTTGAAATACATCACTCCAAGCTCTTCTTGCTTTGAGGGTTTGCATTGAGAAGTCTGCTGTGATTCTGATGGGCTTTCCTTTGTATATGATTTGTCTCTTCCTCTAACTGTCTGTAGAATTTTGTTGTTCTGTTGGGTTTCTGTAATTTTAACTATTATATGCCTATTTGTAGATTTTTTTTTGATCAAGGCTATTTGGAGTCCTGTATGCCTCCCTTATCTGTGTGTCAAGTTCTTTCCCCCTCCTTGGGAAGTTTTCTGCCATCACTTCTGCGAAGATTTTTTTATGTCATCTGCACTCTCTCCTCTTTCTTCATTGACTCCAATCAGTCTTATTTTATTCTTTTTTGCATCATCTAGCAGCTGCTGGATTGATTTCTTGTGTTCCCTTACAATTTTAAAGCAATTTTTCTTTTCCTCCTCACTAATTGCAATCTTATCTTCTATATCTAAAATTCCGAGCTCACATTGGTTCATTCTGCTGTGTAGACTTTCAGTGGAGTTTTTAATCTCTGGAAATCTTGTTTGTATCTGTTTTATGGATTCCATTTGTTTCCTTTGTTGGGATTCCGTCATGTTTCTCAGCTCCTCTATTTTTTTTTATCTGTGTCCTCTCTAGATTTATTAATCATGTCTTGCACTATGGGCGCAATCTCTGCTGTTACGTGAGAAATTATTTCTGATTTCATTTTTTCCAGATCCTCTTTCGTTGCCAGTTCAGGGAGTCCAGGTGGCTGAGTACCAGATTGTTTCATCTCATTTCCCTTTGGGGTTGCCTTAGGTGATCTGGAAGTCTGTTTTTGAGGCTTGTTTACGTGTCTTCTCATTTCCACAGGGCCAGGTGTGCTGCTAGAGCCCGCGCAGTTCACCTCCTCTGCCCGGGGAGTGGTGGAATGGTGGCCAGAGAGCCTCTTCCTGGGCACTGGGATTGGCTCACCTCCTCTGCCCAGGGAGCAGTGGAATGGTGGCCGGGGAGCCTCCTCCTGGGCGCTCAAATTGGCTCACCTCCTCTGCCCAGGGAGTGGTGGAATAACAGCCGGGGAGCCTCCTCCTGGGCACTGGGATTGGCTCACCTCCTCTGCCTAGGGAGCTGTGGAATCGCGGCTGCACTGGTTTGTTTGTTTTTTGAGACAGGATCTTGCTATGTACAGACTGGCCTTGAACTCACTGTGTAGTTCTGGCTGGCCTCAAATTTACAGCAATCCTCCTGCCTTAGCCTCTCAAGTGCTGAAATTACAGGAATGAACCACCATGTCTGGCTCAGTTTTCTTCTTTTGAAGTGGTTTTCCTACTGATGGACTTGTAGGTTATTTAAATTTTGTTTATGGTATTGATGAGGATAAATTTTAAAACAGTATGTAGTGTTGGCTGCCATACAAGCATGAAATGAGCAGTTATTGCAGTTTATTTTATTGAGATAATAAAAAATTTCTACTTATTAGTAATGTTACCAGATGGAGTTTGAGGAGGAGGTCACCCAAAGAGAAGATGAGGACCTTAAACCCTGGCCCCCCACAAAAAGGAAATAAAGTCATTGATTCTCATCACAGGAAAAGAATTCTAAGACTTGTCAGTCAGAGATATAAGTAGATATATTAAGCATAGTTAATTAGTCTGGGGTTGGAGATATATATATATATATATATATATGTATATATGTATATATGTATATATGTATATATGTGGTCTTAAAGGTATCCTTTAACATGGGTGATTTAAGTTGTCTTACCTAAAGACATTCTTTGAACCCCTTGAATCTGTTTCTTCATCTTAAGGTCAAGGTGCTCCCTTTTACCCTATGAAGTAGGTTAGTTTATGGACTTGAAGTATCTTTAAGAGATTTGGGTGTCATGTCCTAGAACAAACAAACAAGTCTAGGGAGTACAAATATATAGTACAAATATAGATAACCTTTGATCATCCTTAGAATTACAGATTCTTTGTCTCCTTTCTACCTGTCTTTATTTCTTCTATCCTACCTCAGTGAAAACATGAAAGATGAAAACTGATTCAGAGAACTGAGGATTCTCTCATTAGCGATTCTGAAATGAATTTGCTTAATATACAAAACTGGCCAACATTCTTGGGGTACTAATCAATTACAATGCATTCCTCTCAACACTATGCATTTCTTTGGTCAATCATTTGCATTGCTATCAGTTTCAATTTAGAGAGTTGTAAAAATAGTTCAAATATAACTAAAGACAGAGATAACCCAAATAGGTCAGGTATATAGTCATTGATTATTTTTACCCATTTAAAAGTGTCCCACAGTTTTTCTGACAGAAATTTTAAGAATCATGTGACAGGCAGTGTCAGTGTTCAGCTAACATGGAAGAATAGTTACCAGTTTACCCTCCTGTCTTCAGCAAACTAAAACCAGGAAAAGTACATGCACCAGTGTATTTCAAGATCTAGATAACAGGCAGCACAGGACAGAAGTCCCTGAGGGAGAGACCAAGAGAGGTGAGTCCTCCTGTTGCCCAGTTTGCAGCAGAGAGAATGTGCAGCCAGTGGACTAGCAAGGTGAAATTCACAATGTCTGGGGTCCAGTCATAAATCATCAGGCAGGGAAAGAAGCATGAAAGTATGACCCATAACAAGAAGGAAAACCAGTCACTAGTATGGTTATAGACTTGTCAGTTTTATCAATTCAAAGAACCTGCTTTTGGTTTTATTGTGTCTATTATTTTTCTGTTTTCTCTTTGATTTCTGTTCTTTTTCAGACATTTTTCTTTTGGCTACTTTAATTTACTCTTTTATATCTAGTTTTTGAATGTGGAAGACAGGAATTTGACATAGGGCATTATTACTAAAATCCCTATTATATAGACAGTAAAAAGAGGAAAATATTAAAAACTTTATGTAAATACATTTGAAAGTTGATATGAAAGGAGCATGTTTTTGGAAAAACAAATTGTAATTTTTTAGTTCAGAAGATATAAATGAATGCAGTAAGTGTGTACTCATTAAATTAAAACTTGCCCATTACCTTTCCACAAAAGTCCTTTCAAGCTCAGACAGCTTTGCTGGTGAGTTCTGTCCATTGTTTTAGCAAGAAGCAATAATTATTCCACAGAAGCTTTCTGAGAAGATTGAATCATAGTTGATATTTCCTAACTCATCCTATGACATTGTTACTGACTGCTCAGGTTTAGTTAACTCACCACTCTCCAAACAAACATAGGAGGCTGGGAGAAAAAGAAAAGGCTTTATTTGAAGCTAGCACTGAGGAGATAGAGGGATCTTATATTGCCACAAATCCAGGTGTACAATGAGATGAGATACAATAAGACGATAGATAGCTCTATACTTGTTTTATTCTTCATGGCCTTTTTTTGCTCCATCCCTTCCCTGTGGAAGCAAAACTGAACTTCAACCTCGTGTAGCCCACATGTGCATATTCTGTCCATTCATCTGTGTTGAGGAGAGGAGGGGCTGCCAGTTACACACTGAACCTGAAGAGGTTTGGAGAAATGTCTTGTCTCTAAAGGAAAACAATTTCTTAATTTTTAGAATTCCATTTTCCCCTGATAGTTACAATGTGAGCATTGATTATCTTGACACCAAAAGCAGACAGAGGTATTACATGGAACAAAGCATAGATCAATATCACCCATGGAAAATTTCTTGAAAATTTAGTAAATCAAAGATACAGGGCTGGGGATTTAGCTCAGTGGCACCACGCCTGCCTTGCAAGTGCAAGGTCCTGAGTTTGATACCTGGTATCAAAAAAAAAAAAGATATAAACTAGTACAAACAGACACACACACACACACACACACACACACACAATCCCTTGTCCCTTGGTATTCATGGGGGATTAGTTCCAGGGCCTCCTAAAATACCAGAATCAATAGATGCTCAAGTCCCTTGTATAAAATGATATAATATTGGCATATAACCTGTGCATATCCTTCCTTATACTTTAAGTTGTCTGTACATGATTTATAATACATAATACAGTGCAAATTCCATGTAAGTTGGTGTTATAGTGTATTGTTTAAGGAATAATGACAAGGTTTATGCATGTTCAGTTCAAACACAATTCTTGAACAAGGGATTTAATTCAGTGATTCTGCCACCTGCCTCGCAAGCACAAGGTCCAGAGTTCGATCCCCAGTACCAAAAAACCCCCAAAAACAAACACAGTTCTTTGTCTAATACTTTTAATCCTTGATTGGTTGATTCCATGAATGCAGAACCCATGGATATTGATATAGTGGTTTAATCAAATACATAAAGTTTAAGGTATAATGACCAAGGAATTCAGGGTTGGTTTAATATTCAAAAATCAGTCAATAAAATTTGCCGTAACAACTGATCAAAGAAGAAAAACTATATGATTGTCTTAACAGATATAGAAAAAGCATTTTAAAAAAAGAAAAAGCATTGACAAAATTCTTGTGGTAAAAACTCTAAGAATAAAGAAAAGAACTTTCTTAGCCTTTAAAGACTAGCTACAAAGCCCCAAAGCTTCCTTCATACTTAATGGTAGAAGATGTGTTTCTTCTGTACCTGAAGGCTGGGAACAGGGCAAGGCCATCTGGTCTCCCTCTCCCATTCAGTATGGTGCTGAAGGGCCTAGTCAGTGCAGTAAAGCAATAAAAGAAACAAATAAAAATCATACAGATTTGAAAGGAAGATACAAAACTCAATTTTGGCAGAAGACGTGATTGGCTACATAGAACATCACGAAAATTCATGAGATTTCTGCTGTTCTACTCTTAAGTGAATTTATTTAGTTTTCAACATATAAGATCAGTATGAGAACATGTTTTTTTATTAGCTGCGAACAGTTGGAAACTTATAAGACGTAACTAACATTACAGTGAAATATTTGGGTATAAAATATGTCAATATCTGTACAATGGAGACTATGAAACAGTGATGAAAGAAATCAGAAAAGATATAAAAAACTCAAGTGATAATACTGTGTTCATGATTTGGAAGATTCAGCTATTTTAACATATTAATTCTCCTGAACCTGATCTTACATCATGGTTCTACCATTTATATGGGCAAGTAAAGGAGCTAGAAGAACGAAAATAGTTTGGGGAAAAAACAAAATATGAGGACTCATGTTATGATATCAAGACTTACATAAAGCTACAGCAGACCAGACAATGAGCTCTTGGCAGATGCATAGAGGTGTAGATCAGAGTGACAATAAATAGAGAAATAGACCTACAAGCATGGTCAAGTGACTGGCAGCTCTGGAAAGTCAAGTGATTACAAAAGGGGTGGTCTGTTCAACAGATGGCACTGGAATGACTGGGTGTCCATGTGCAAAAATACCAGTAATATACATGCTTTGTATTGTACAAAAAAATTAAGTCAATATAGATCACTGGGCTAAGTGAAAATCTTAGAACTATAAAAATTCTAGAAGAAAACAAAACAAAAATCTTTGTGACCTTTGATTAGGCAAAGATTTCTAACATATGGCATAAAAACACAGCTTGTGAAATTAAAAAAAATCAACATTAGATTTCATTATAATTTGGAATTGTTCTTTATGAGACATTTTAAAAAGTGAAAACATGTTATAGATTGGAGGAAAATATCTGCAAATCACACAACTAATGAGGGACTTGTATCTAGACTGTAAAGAGCTCTTGAAAGTCAACACTAAGAAAGCAAATGATGCAGTTTAAACATTGGCAAAAGATTTTAATAGGCACTTTGCCAAAGAAGATACATAGCAGTTAAGTGCAGGAGAAGGTGCTCTATATAACTAGTCTTTCTGGATACAGTTGAAACAACAAAGGGATACTAGTACGTGTGTATTAGATTAGTTAAAATTAAAAAATAAAACAAAATACAAAAACTCTGACAGTACCCTGTTCTGAGGATAATGCAGTGCCCATAGCAAGTCTTTTAGCATGTAGTCAATGCAAAATCTTTCAGCCTCAGTTTTTGTCATAAAGTAAAATGTATACCTTTCATGTTACCTAAGAATTCCACTCTTATTATCTAAAACTAGCTTGAAAATGTTTATTTAGTAGAGACCTGAAACCAAGGCATACAGCAGCTTTACTTCTTTTCTTTTAAGAGTAGGAAAAATTTATTGGGAGAAAGAAAGCTTCTGCCTAAGAGAGACAGAAGGGGGAGCAGCTTTATTTCTAATCCCTGCCTTTGAGGAAAGCCTCAAATGTGTCATGACACCATCCATGGCCATTGGGATCTGTAATTACAAATGGCCTCTTATCACACTGCCTGAGATCTCTCAGGAGCTGACTCCAGAGGGTCCCACAAGTTCAGCACCTGACATTCAGGGGTGATGTTGGTTGTACATCTTTGTGCTCTGTTTCTCCTTTGAGGCTCCCTTCTCCCAGCCAGTTCTTCCCAGTTCTTCCCCTTTTGTAGTGGCCAGGACTCAGGCTGTCTGCTCATGTTTTGCTGTCCTTATTCCTCTGCTCCTGTTCAGTCTTGAAATCCCCTCTGTAGATGTTCAAGGTTCCCCATGTTTTATGGAAGCATGGCCCTCTCTTTTCCTTCCAGACTATGGGTTCTAGCAGCCATCATGACCTGCACATCCTGTGGGGCTCTCAGGTGGGCTTCCCTGTCCTCTGCTATACATGTCATACCAGCTGGCCCTGCAGTTCTTACGTTTTGTCCCAAACTATACAGAGTCTCCATCTCTCCCATTCTACACCAGCATGCAAGCAAAGGCTGCCACTGCTACTCTCAGGGTATCCTGGCAGTCTGGCTTCTGTCACTGTCACTGCTGCCATCCCATCCGTGCCCCTGTCCCCTCTTCCCTGCTGGAGGCAGAAACTTCTTCCTGGCTTCCTTCATCTGTCTTATGGTCTTCACAGAATAGCCTGGATAGGAACCAGGTCTTTACCACAGGCCTCTGAAGTCCTGTGGAAGCCCCTCCCCTGCTGTTGACTCCCAACTCCCTTCTTTGACCCCTTCCTTCTGCTTTGGCCTCAGGATATCTTTACACACTGTTCTTTCTGAACAGAAGCCTTCTCTGCCTGTCTTGTGTTGCCAGTTTCTCATGTGATCAGGCTGTGAGGCTCCACCTGCCTGGTCAACCTCTAAGGCTTCACCTGCCTGCTTTATGTAATCATGCAGCCTCCTTCTAATCCCAACCTTACCCTTCCCAACATTACTTTTTTCTGTTGCCTCTGTCTTTCTGACATTCCATGTACAGTACCTTGGTTCACAAACTTAATTTGTTTTACAATTTGGGGGAGGATGACTATGTTTGTGTTTGTGTTTGTGTGGGAAAGATGGCCATGTTTGTCACCTGATGCAGAATTTGAGAATGAAAGCAAAATTTTGCTGAATGCTTTTGTTTGCAAACTGAATTGTTTAGAAACAGAAGCATTGGTGAACCAAGGCATTACTGTAATCTGACCTCATTCCACAGAAGCAAGGATCTACCCTAGCTTCTAGGTCAGCTCCTGGCCTAAAGTAGGGGGTAGCAGTAATGATTCATGTATTGGTGAACCTTAGGTTGGAGATTCCAGTGAAAGTAGTAGTCTTGGAAGTGCAGGAAGAGCCAGTTGGGGAATTGGCAGGTGAGATTGGGAGTGGAGGCTCTGGAGAATATCCTTGGCACCGGGGCCTGAGGCTGGCTGAAACTGGCCTGGGCACCAAAGGATTGGCCAGGTCCTTGAGCCTGTGCTGCACAGAGCACTGTGAGTTCTGGCATCTGAGGCTTCTTGATAGAGGCTAGACTCCTTTCCTCTCCGTTGTCTCCCTTGGCTGAGGTCTGGGGAGCATTCTGGCCGGGTTTACACAGATGTGTGGTGAGCTTGGTCCAAATCAGGCCAGTATGGAGCCAGGGCCCTAAAATAGGTGGTGCTGAGCTTGGGGAGGAGCAGCTTAGGGAGAGTTTGGGGAGGAGCCATTTTCCCACCACAGGGACTCAGCTGAGATCTCTGGGGTCTGTCAAGTCCTGTGTATGTGCACTGTCTGTCTGGCGTGCAGTTTTTTAGCTTGAGGTGTAATTCACACATAGTGAAGATGCTGACCTTTGGTGCCTGTCATTTAGTTTTGCAAATAACTCCTGCAGCACCTGCCCAAGGTGGGGCCTCCTGTTACCTCCCCTCCTTTTTGGCTTGACCTCAAGATTCACAGATCTGCCTGGCTGGTCCTGGTATGTCCATGACCAGGCCTGCCAAATCCTCTAAGTCTCTCTCCCTTATTTCATCTTCCAGATCTCTGCCATCAGTGCTGCCTGGACTTCTGACCCACCTCTGTGAACAGAGCTGCATGGGCATTTGTATGTAGCCTTCTACGGACATACATAGCCATTTTTTCATACCCATTCTCAGCAGAGGTTGGTTAGCTGTAGGTGCATTTGTGTATATGGCTGTAAGAAGCTGCTCAAGTGAGGGTGTCAGGATATCATGTGCCATCTGCAGGCGAATCCATGGCTACATATGGTGGTGTCAGCTAGTTACTCTGCTCACTGAGACTGTGAAGTACCTTCTGGCACCACATACTCAAGGAAGCAATGCACACCTAAGTGGGCGGAACCTGAAGTCACCAGGTCCATGTCCAGTTCTCTGTTTTAAGAGAACTTTTGTTGATCTGCACTTTAGATCTTTCACAGACAAATGGTCAAGCAGGGAAGCTTTTGAGGCTTTGGACCCCATGGCCAGGGGCCCATAATGTGCTTATTACCTCATGAGCTAGAGATGGCCAGAGGTGCACCTGCATGAAATCCAGGCACAGATGGCTTCCTGAAAGAGGTGTGAGAAGACACCTAAGGCTTCTCTGGTTGTGCCTGCCATCTACTGGGCTTTTAGGTCAGTTGAAAAGATAAGTGAGTATGTGAGGAGCAGGCAGGAGGCCTTGTAGTGCTGCCCTGGCCTTCAATTTAATTGTGCTCCCATCTCAGCTGGAGAAAAAGCTTCTTTAATTAAAATCAGTTTATTCATGTAGCAATTTGGTATCTCACAGTGAAGAGCTTTGTCAAGACTGACCCTAGCTCTGTGGTTTTGCCTCTTCTCACTGCTTCCTTATAGGCAACGGTGTCCTCTTTTTCTGTTGGCTCCTAGACAAGCTTCAAGCCAGCTTCCACCTGTGAGGCAGAGGAGTGCAGCATAGCTCCTGGACTCTCTGAGGAAACTAAGACTGCACTGTGGCCTGGTGGCCTAGCGCTGCACTGCCTGGCTATGAGGTCATGGAAACTTGTAGCATCCTGAGCAGGGGAGTGAGAAGAATGTGCCTGCTGCCCACACAGCAGCCTCTTGTGCTTTGTGCTGCTGCTGGCATGGACTTGTGGAAAGGCAGTTGTGTGGGCCACGAGAAGCTGAGTCTAGTTAATCACAAACTAGGGCTGCCTGTGGGCCAAAGCACACAGGATGGGATGTTTCTGCAGTAGCCCAGCTCTATAGAGCCGGATGAACAGCCCCCATGGAGCCCAGTGGGCAGCTGGATTTTTAAGAGCAGGCCATTTCAGCATGTCTGGTGAAATCCTTTATCCCTCTCTGGCCCTTATCCTGGCTGTCAGGCTCCTGGTGGTGTGGCTTGCAGGATGAAATTCCTTTTTAGGTCACTCTGATTCTCCTCTTTGGAGGAGGCCGAACAAGGCCTGACTGTTGCTATTTTTGACTTTGCTGTTGGCAGGGTGTGGGTTGGTGGCCGCAGGCCTGTTGCGGGCTTCCTGGGAGCAGAGCATGGCCTTCTTGCTTGAGTGTCACCTCTGTATGCACGCGTGCACATGCACACATGAGCATTAATGTTTAATTTCCTGTGTTCCTTCTTGTCAAGATTTTTGATTTTTTCCCAAAATATTTTTCTTGAGCTTTCCTGTGAAGAATATAGCTCAAGAAAACAGTAGTAGAAGAAAATGTGTATTTTATCAGTTGCCTATTTTTTCTTCTTCCCTTTCCTTTCCTTTCCTTCTCCCTCCCTTCCTTCCTCCCTTCCTTCCTCCTTCCCTCTCTCCCTCCCTCTCTCCCTCTTTTTCTGTAGAATTTTGGCCCAGAAAACATGTAGTTCTGGGGATTGACTTCTCTAGTTGTTCCAGGGTAGAGATGTGCCAGTTCTGTCATTGTGCAGGACTAGGTGTGGAATAGCACCTCCAACTCCGGGAAGAGAGCACCTTTGTATATATGCTGCTGAAACGAGCACGAGAGAGCACCTTTGTAATAGTGTGTATAGGTGCTTGTTGTTACATTCCTGCTTTCATTGAAGTTTGTACTTTCCCAGGTGTATTTCTAACTAAGTGTGACACAGTGAGCGGCTTTGTACCTCAGAGTGGCCTTTGCCTTCGTCTTCAGGATGTTCCTACTGCCAGGCAGCTTGTTGATCTAAATGATCCTTTACCCAGGATGGCTCAGGGTCCAAAGCTTCTCTTTCAAAAGTGGCCAGGCCTGGGAGCTGTTTGGCTGTCTTGCAGCTACTGAGAAGTCCCTGTGTGTGGGCCCCTATATTCCCCAGCCTGAAGGGTGAATGAATGCTGAGACCTGGCAGTCCTGTGTCCTCCCTGGTGTGTGCTGCAGCCTTTGATATAAGTGGTGACATCAAACTGATAATGCCTATCAGGGCTTGTGCTGAGCAGCTTTTACTTGTGCTCTCCACAATACCCCATAGCAACCATCTAAGGAAGTCACACTGGAGTGGGCACTCGGAAATATGAGGACACGAGGCAGCAGGTCCCTGCAGGAGGTGGCAAAACAAGAATCCAAGCCAAGTGTGCTTTCTAGAAAGCCTTGCTTCCCTCTCTGCTGACCCCATTTCTGGTCCAGTGGCAAGCTGCAGCTAGCTCATGTTGCTTATAGAAGCTGACTATAAAGTGCTCAGAAACTTGGGGGCCAGCTGTTATTAAAATCAAATTATATGAACCTATAATAAAGTACAGAAAAACCGAAGGTAATAAATGCCCCAAGCCTACCACGTCCTGATTACTGAAGTGCACTTTCATCTGTGATCCTGATTATTTATTTCTGTGTTATTTGAGTGAGACAAATGCAGCACAACCCAGAGTTACCAAGCATCTCCTCAACCCCTGCTCAGCAGTGTCATATCTGTAATTTTGCATTAGTGTGGAGGGGCACTTACAAGCAGGGACGCTACACCCTGAAACACCTGTAGCACACTGCTGCCTACAAAGTGAAATGAGCAAGTACTATCTCATTTGACCACTGAGGAGATGCCTCTTCCATAGAGCAGCAGTTCCTGGGATGTTTCACAAATAAGCAGAGGATTGCAAGCCTGCTTTGTCAAATAAGGACATTGCAGCAAAAGTATCACCTTTCCCTGCTGCCTTTTGTAAGAGCACTAGCTGCTTCAGAAGCTTGTTGCAGAGTCCTCCTAGCCTCATAGGCACCAGCCACCTCCCCTTTTTCCCATAGAGGGTGGCAGTTTCTTACTCCCATACTATTGGGATTTATTGCTCCTTCAGTGAAGCGTTTGCATGTGCACTGTAAATTATTCCATGGCTTTACTCACTTGCAAAGGAAATATTTTTTTCCTGTTAGCCAAAAATTTCCAACAGCATGTCACTAAAAATGATCATCTTCTAAGGAGCTATTTTGAATTTCTGTTCTTGTATAGTAATTGGATCAGTTTAAACACACCCTCTGATTTGTGTGCCTGCAGATGCCCCTGTATATAACATGGATTTGTACTATCTGAACATGGCATTGCACCACCATAGGAACTGGCAGGCAGAAGTTCTAGGGCATGATGCTTATAAGGAACACTGATACCTCCTTTCTCACTTACCTTATCATTAGGAAATTAGGAAAGATCCGAGACCTCAAAGAAAGCACTGTTTCCCATCTCATACTCCCTGTGACATGTCCAGTGGTGGTTTCCTGCTTCTTTACAGATTGGTGGCAAGGCTCAAGGTCCAAGGAAATGTGTTCTTTGGGTCTCTGGTTTTTTTCCCTCAACAGTTAAACAGGGAGTGTGCTCAGCACATGTATTTGAGTTTCAAGCCCGTAGAAGTGAATGATAGTAGGCTGAATCCCAGCCTTGACGCCACACAGCAGTTGAGTTTGGCTAGCTTTTAGCTTGGCTTCATGTTTGCCTCCACATGCTTCTCCACCCCATCCCAAAGAAAAATCAGACAGCATATTGTTTTATTTGTGAATATGCCTATATTTATCTAAAAGATAAATTCCACAATACCACTGTTATACCTAAAATGATTAGTAATTCCATCATATTAAATATGCAGGCAGTATTCAGATGTTCTCAGTTGTCTTCTTTTTTTTTTTGCAGTTTCTATTTTAAAATCATTTGTTGTATTGGTAGAAATTAAAAACTTTTGTAACTTTATTGAGATATAATTGGTGTGCAACGAACTTCACATATTTAAAATTTACAGTTGGGAATTGCAGTTTAGGTCTACACCTGGGAAAGCATCACTACTATCAAAACAATGACACACTGCATGAGGAAGGTTTTTAGTTCCTTTTTTCGTTCTTCCTTCTCTCTACTGCTGTCACTCGGCACCCACTAGTTTGCTTTCTGATGAGTTTGCACTTTGTAACATTTTATATAAAGAGAGTCAATTAATGTGTATTCTTTTTCTTGTCTGTCTGATTCCATGCAGTAAGATTCTGGTTCCCAATGGTTAGAGAACAGACTCTGTGATTTCAGTAATGTTTTTCTAAGACTTGGTTTATGGCCAGCATGCCTTTTTTTGTCCAATGGAAAAAAACCTGCAGTCACTGGATGTGTGGTTCTGTGGTGTCATTAGTTCAGGGTGCTTGATTGTGTTTCTGTGTCCTGATTCTATGTGTGTGCACACGTGTACCACTTATATGTGTTGTGTGTTACATTTTGGGGCATCTAAATATGTTAATTGCTGAGGGAGAATGTTAAACTTTTCCTACAGTGATTGTGGGATTATCTGTTTCTCTCTTCCCTGTCAAGTGTATTGTTATTGGCGACACACACAGTTATGATTGTGCTGTCTTCCTGAGCATTGTCTCTGATGGTTATGAAATGTTCCTTCATTTCACGAAGTCTTTTGTCTCTCATTATTACAGCCACTCTTGTCTTCCTGAGCTCATTGCTGCATGATTTATCTGTTTCTGTACCTCTACCTCCAGTCTGTGTCTTTCTGATGAAAGTGTCGCTCTAACGGGCAGCATGGGGAGGACTCATTTTCCCCTTGCAGCCCCTCACCGGACTGAACTACATGTTTTCTGGGCCAGGGCACTGTGGCAGAACTTCTTGGGGGTAGCAGTGTTGTTTCTGGGTTGTCTGGTATTGTGCCACCAACTGGCCACATGAGGCTGATAACCACCTTCAATGGATTAATGCTGTTGAGGAACTAGCTCTTCAGGCATTTATGTATATAATTTTAGTTTAATTAGCCACCTGTGACTTGTTGTTGCCACATTGCACAGGCAGATCCAGATATTAACATTTAATGTAAATATCAATATGGTTAAATATGGGTCTGCCATTTTATTGCTTGTTTACTGTTTATATAGTTTGCTTTTTGTTCCACTATTTCACCATTCCAGCTTTCTTTTGGACTTTTTTTTTATGTTTAATTTATCTTTTGGCTCTTGGCATTTTAAAAATTTTTGAGTGGTTGCTCTAGGCTTATGATATACAGTCACGTGTCACTTGAAGAGGATACATTCTGAGAAATGTATTGTTAGGTGGGGTTTTCTCATTGTATAAACATCTCTGAGTGCACTTACACACATGAGCGGTGGAGGTCAGCCATAGGATGTGACCCTTTGAGGCAGTCAGGAGACTCAGGAACCTTGAGACACAGGAGGCTGCTGCTGGAGTCACATGGCCAACTGCTGTATAGCAACTTTTTGTTAATATGTAGAAGGAATACACTCTAAAATTGTAATAAATAGTATAGTATACCAAATATATAAACAAAGCATAGCCATTTATTGTCAAGTATTATGTTCTATGCATGATTATGCTATACTTTTATAGGACTGGAAGCACCCTAGGCTTGTTAACCCCAGTATCACCACAAATGCAATGCTTTACGGCATATGTGTTATGTATGTACAAATGTGAAAATCCCAGTAGGTAGTGTTATAGTTGTTGCTTTAAGCCTGAGGTCAGCAGTGTGCAGCCTCCCTCTCTCCCATCTAGCCTCTACCTGTTTTTGGAAATCAAGTTTTACTGGAGCAGCCTCTGGCTGCCTTTGTGTTCCTGAGCTCTTATACAAAGGCAGGGTGGCCTGCAGAGCCTCCAAGTATCTGCTTCTTTAAGGAGAAGACATACTCTAGTAGATTCTTCATGGGTGTCACATTTTTGTATGTCAAAGACTGTTTTCTTTGAGAGTACTTAGCTAGATATTTAAATTTTGGTTCACACTTTATTTCATTTATCCTTTTCAAAAAGGTTTTTCTGTGGTTTCTTTAGTCTGAGTGTTGGTTCTGAAGAATCTGGTGCCAGACTTTACTATTCATCACTTTTTATCTGGAGGACCTGAAGACTTTATTTTGGAATCTTAACTGTTTTGCTAGCACATCTTGGCATTGATGCTTTGGAGTCATTTCTCAGGTACTCCATGATCTTTCCATATGGATGTTCCAGTTTTCCTTCCACTTTTAACTTCTTGGATAGTGGTTTTAAATACTAGTTCTCTGAATTGTCCTGTTTTCCTTCTGGGGGAAAGCATCAGCTAATGTGGATGTAATTTCTTTGCCTTTGCTTTCACTGATTTCTGTCATATTTTCCTTTTACTTGATTTTTCCTTCTGCATTTTGTAATTTTTCTTTTCTATGGTTATTTTGTTTTTTTTTCCTGAGGTTTATCAGCATTCCTCATTTCTCCCTTTTTGGGGGCCATTTCTATTTTAGTTTCATTTCTGATTCCAAATGATTGTTTGAGTATATTTAATTTTATTTGCAGTGTAGGCATAAATTTTACTGTTTGCGGTTGTTTTTCTGGAATTACAGGTGTTTTTATATGTATAGAATTTTTTGTCTCATTTGTTCATTCATTCATTCATTCATTCATTCATTCATAGTAGTGTTGTAGGGACCCACTCAGCTTCCTAATGTTCATTGTCAGTGGCGTTATGGTGTTTGCAGGATTCCTGGTGTAATAGCACCCTCTTCTGTCAGTCTTGGAAAGTTCAGATAAAGTAGCTCTTGTAGTTTGATTTGGTCAGCGCTCTGACCATAGGATTCTTTTTTTGTCTTGGAAGGACCTGTTTTTACATCCTTTTCTTTCTTTTTCCTTTACTACTCACTTGCTTGAATCTGCTGGTTTGCTTTTATATTGTTCTTTTCTCCAGATCCAGTGGCCCAAATAGTGTCCCTTTATGTCAGGCGACTTTAAATAGCAGGCCCCTAAGAATCCCTTCACTGGAGCCCATATTCTGATGGCCTAGATCAGTGATGGTGAACTTTTTAGAGATTGAGTGCCCCAAACTGCAACCCCAAACACATTTATTTATTGCAAAGTGCCAACACTGCAATTAAACCTGAATACTAAGATTTTACTTTAGAAAAAACAACTGTTATCCGATATTCGGCTGTCCAGGTGACTTGGCTTGCTTGCCAACACAAAGGGCTCAGCGCTCCTGCTGTGGCATGAGTGCCATAGGTTCGCCACCAATGGGCTAGATGCTTCCCATCATTTTCAGACTAAGACTTCCTGGTTGTCCAGAAATCTGCCCCAGGCCCTTTCAGAGGTCTCTTTGTGTCTTCCGGGTTTTTCTTGGCCTTTGTTTATCCCTGAGCCTTGCCCCAGGGTGGGGAGGGGTCACTGTTGGGTGTTGGTGTTTTTTCTCTTTAATAAGTTGTTTTGTAGTTGCCACATTGTCCCTAAACTGCAATAGAGGCTGAAATTTAGTGATTCTGTATCCATATGTAATTATATATCATATAATTTGTATATTCTATGTTTAACATTTTATATACAAAGTCTGCCAAAAAATGTACACATACTTCAGTTTGCTCTACTAATAAATGTCTGGAAGCTAATTGCCACCACTTTGAGCATCTCTTGTAATTGTAGAGGCCAAAAATAACTTGTATTACTCTCATAATGTCTCAATAAATGTAGTATTAAAATATGTATATGTTTTTCTTTTCCTGATATATACATATTTTGTGTGTATATAAGATGGTATATATAAATTCAGATGGGGGCAAATTTTGGGTGGCAGGTTGTCTTTAGGTACCCTGGAGGCTCATCCTGCATATTTTAATGAACCTAAGGAGAAGGGCTGAGAATTTAGCTCAGTGGTTCCACCCCCTGCCTCACAAGCGAAAGGTCCTGAGTTTGATCCCTGCTACCCCCCCCCCCCAAAAGAACCTAAGGAGGAAAAAAAAAATTTGTATGCCTAACTAGACACTCCCATTTCTCCTGCTTTCCCTTAATTCTGAGCATCCCAGTTAACCCTTTAGCATCCTCTGTCCCCTTCAAGATTGATCATGTCTATTCTTTTTTTTTTGGTACCGGCGATTGAACTTGGGTCCTTGTGCTTGCAAGGCAGGCGGCGGAAACACTGGCTAAATTCCCGGCCCCGATCAGGTCTATTCTTGAAAAGTCTCTGGGTTTCTTTCATATAAAAGTGTTTTTATTTTGCTTTTTTTCCTGAAGGATATTTTCACTAGATGTTGCCCTTTTTTTCTTTCAGTACTTAAGAGTTCCACTGTCTTTTCACCTCCAGGTTTTTTTTATAAGAACTTTAGGGTTTAAAAAAAGAACTTTAGGATAATTCAGATTGTGCTTTCTTTCCTCTTGTGTTACTTTCTCTAGCTGACTTGAAGGTTTTTTCCTTCATCTTTGGTTTTCATTCATTTGGTTATACTGTGCCTGGATAGGATTTTCTTTGACTTGTTAGACATTCACTGAAGTTGTGGAATCTATAAATTTATGTGTTTCACCAAATAAGGGAAAAGTTTTGCTATTTTTTTTTCAAATGTTGATTTTCTCTCAAATCTCTTTTTCTTCTCCTTCTGTGATACCAGTCACAGTCATGTACTACATAGCGGCATTTTGGTCACCATGTTCAGTCAACATGGACCCATATACTACAGTGACCCCATAGATTGTAATAGAACTGAAAGAGTCCTGTCACTTAGTGAATGGACAGCTGAAGAAGAGGCAAGAGAAAAAGAAACTGCAAAAGAAAAAAACCCTAAGAACATTTGTAGAAGCTTCTGTAGACCTTAATAAGCTCCATACAAAGCCTGAAAACATGGAACTAACTCTGAAAGGTTTTCATTAATAGAGAGGAATGTTGCTGATATATTATCTGATTATAAGCAAATCTATGATGAAAACATAAAGTAAACCAAGCAAACCACTGTGGACATGTTATCTGAAGAATGACTTCTAAAGTGCCCAGACAGGTCCCTCCGAGGTGTTCTAGAGGCATTGTTGTCACAGGAAGTGACAGTTCCATAGTGTTAATGCTCTCAAGACCTTCTAGAGGGAAAGGAGGTAGTAGCTCTGTGGTGTTACTATCTTGAAGACCTTCCAGTAGGATAGGATGTGAGGTGGAGGATGATGATATGGATGATCTTGGGCCTGGATAGGTCTAGGGTAATGTATGTGTTTTTTTGTTTTTTGTTTTTTTACAGTACTGGGGATCAAACTCAAGACTTTGCACTTGCTAGGCAGGTGCAGTGCCACTGAGCCACATACTGGCATTACTTAGTTTTTAACAATAAGCCCAAAAAGTAAAAGCTTGCCTGGTTCTTGGAGCCATTGCTCTGCTGGTGCAAGTCTGTCCTGCATGCATAGCTCAGGTTTTTTCTGTACCTTGAATAGGTTTCCTTCTGACCGTACATGGACAGATGCTCTTAAAGCCATTCCTGACCAGATCACCTGGGCTCAGGCCTACCAGGGGGTACCTGCTACAGTGAGCTCAGGCCCCATGCTAGCTGGGCAGAGCTAGGCTCATGTGGTATCACCTGAGACCTCAGGGAGGGGGAGAACAGCAACTTCAGTGGAAACAAATTTAGGTTAATAGTCTCTGGAACAAAATCAATTAGATAGATTCCACTTAGTATGAGCAAAAATGGCAAAAAGACTCAGGGCAGAGCAAATAGCAAATTAACTATCAGCTGCTTCTGAGACATCAGCAAGGGAGTGTCAGGCCTTGTTGTTTACAAGGCCCACAACATGGTTCCCCAGGCCTCTGGCTCCTTTGCTTCTCTCAAAGCTTGTGACCACATGCTGTGATTTTCCTCATATTACAGAGGGGGAGACTGAGGTCTCACAGGACTACATCACACAGCATGCCATGGCTGGGTAGCCATGAGCCATCTGAGAGCAAGGATGAAAGGGTATCTGAGAGCAAGGGTATCTGAGAGCAAGGAGTAAAACTTGATTGTAACCTTGAATTCCTGGGGGTCTGCAGGATCACAGCACGGGTAACTCAGGGCAAGCCCAAGATGGCCAGCCTGTCTGGTCAGGAGAACACATGGGACATGTGGAGTTCCAGTCACTCCCCATCAACACTCTGACATCCAGGTTTCCATATGGGGCCTACGACTTGGGCCAGCCTCTGGCTACCTGAGAGTCAGAGGCTAGTGTTCCCTGAGACAGTTCGTGGAGGAAGGGGAAGTACTAGGCTGTGTCTTCAGTAGCCCGCAGGCTTCTGGCCACTTTTGCTTCATGAATCCTGAGTGACCAGGAGGCCATGTAGTTATTCTTATTCAGGCAAAGCATGGTGTGAGTCTTTGTGGTTGGTTGTGCTGACCAGAGGGTGAGTGCAGTGTGGACTGTTCTGTGTGCTGGAAAGTTGTTCAGGGACCGACCCCCTCCACTCCCAACAGAAAGAGTTGTATGTTGACAGCCTGGCAAACATCTTGCCTGTTGACACTAGAGGCTTGTCTGTTTTGAGGTTATTTTTTTGGTGGTTATTTTAAGCAGAACTCAAGTGGACAATCTGGTCCTTTGTGCAGAATATTGAACCATGCAGTTAGGCTACATGTGCAGGGAGGCCTGAACCTAGGGGCACTGCTGAGTGTCCACGATGGGGTACCCATCTGTTGTATCCCACTTAGTGCTGCTGTGCATGGAAATGAGGCTATCTAGCTCCTGCTACCTGAGGTGTCCACTTCCTCAGCTGTATCGTAGGACCATATGGAATTCAGACAAAAATTGCTGAGCCTGGCCACAGCAAGTGCATACTTTGCATTGTCATCATCATCATCATCATGAGCTCCTTCATATCCCCAAGTCCTGCAGGCTGGACTAAAACAAAGAAAGCCTGAATACAGGCAGCAAAAATGAGCCTTGCCTGGTGGTGGTGACTGCTGCCCCTCCTCACACCAGGTTGTAGATTCCTCCCAGCATCTTTGGGGCCTGAAACTTCTCTGTAATTCATGGATGCAGATGGGACAGGTCAGGAGCTAGCCAGAGTGTGTGTGCTGGTGGCCATGGAGTGATCTCCAGACTTCTGTGCTTGGACAAGGTCCTGTGGAGATGAAGAGTAGAATTTAGCATGAGAGAGACACGGGGGCGGGGGGAGGAGAGGGAAGAGAGAATGTCTCCATAGCTGGGAAGAGAAGAGGAGAGGAGAGGAGATGGGAGGGGAGGGGAGAGAGGGGAGAGAGAAGAGAGAGGGGAGAGAGGAGAGAGAATGTCTGTCTCCATAGCTGGAGCCCAGGCCAAATTCATTCAAAGTGCTGTGCTGGGTTCATGCCGTGCCTGGCTCGGAGAAGAAAGGAGATGTTACCTGTTCCACAGCATTCTTTGTTTTCAGAGAAAAGTGAAGTTGATTTCACGTACACCAAGACCAGGCAGAGAGCTGGGCTTGGAGGGGCAACTTAAAAAGGAGGCATCATGACAAATCTCTGATCAGCCAGAGTCTGTATCTCCTCTAGCCATTGCCTGACTGTTCTAAGTGTCCACCTCCTCATCACCCACTCCCTGGTCCTTTAAAACACCTTGTTGTCGGGGCTGGGGATTTAGCTCAGTGGTTTCACTGCCTGCTGTGCAAGCGTAAGGACCCGAGTTCGATCCCCAGTACCAAAAAAAAAAAAAGACAATAAAACACCTTGTTGTTATTATATAAGAAACACACACACACCTTTTCTGAAAATACCACAATGTAACTGAAAAGGCCTAACCATCCCCTGGCTCCTGTGAGCTGGCCTTCTGGAGCTGTCTATGTGGAACCATGAGAGGCCCTTGGATCCTGGCAGCTGGCTGCTAGTCAGTGCCCAAGGGAGGTACATGCTGTCTGCAAGACCTATGATTATTGAGCTCTTTTGGAGTCCCCCTGCCCCAACAGGTTTAATTATGGGTCCAACTTCTGTGCCCATGAGAAGAGTAGCTCAGGTGTTCTCTGTGCCTAGTTTTGGAAGATTGTGTTTGTCTTTTGCACCTGAATTGTCAGATATATTGGCACAACATTATGTATAATGTCCTCTCACACCTTTAAATGTGTACAGAACCACAACCTTTACCTTTTTGTGCCTTGTGGTGCTATGGGCTTTTGTTCCATCTCTCTTTCTGGCTGGGCTCAGTAGTTATATTATTCTAGCTTTCTTGGCCCACACATCTGCTTTCTGGACTCAGTTTGCCACTGTCTGTTGGGCAGTTGCCCTTTTCCATGCTGTGTCCACAGTGGAGAGTGACTGTCCTTCTGGGTGTTAAGTATGCTGTCTATCTTGGTGTCTACCTCTCATGAGTGTTTCAGAGAAAGGCTTTTTTTCTCTGCTGGGCCTACTGTCCCCAAGCTTGGGGCCTTGCTGAGGGTTCCCACTGTATCACCAGGTGGTGCAAGAGCAGCTGCCCAGTGTGTGCAGCTCATTCCTAGGCCCTGGTGCCCCACTGAGCACACATTACCCTCCCCCCCCCCCACCACGAGTTCTGTCTGCTCAGTTGGTTCAGTTAGTTAATACTTGTCTGTGCTTTTTCTCCTAAAAGTTGACTAGCTTATTTATGTGGCCTTCATCTTCTTCCATGTTGTTTTCCTGGTTTTATGCCATTTCTTCCTTTTGCACATACTTGACAACCTGTTGGAAGTAGCACAGAGCAGCATGTTCTGTGTGGTCTGGGAATATTTTTTGCATGAGAATATCATTCAATTTTGGCTTGACCTCCTAGCCAAAGCCACCTTCCTCATGCTATATTTGCTGTCACACATGAAGGAAGGAAGCTGGGCTGTCTTGTCCGCTGAGGCTCTCAGCAGTGACACGGCTCCCAGTGGGGAGTACCAAACAGCTGCCTGGAGAGTCCCAGTGCCAGGCACCAAGGCTTCCTGCCTGCCTGCCAGGAAGACTGTTATCTTTCTTGCTTGCCTGTGGTTCTTTCATCCAGAACTCATAGTTGGGCCAACAGTTGGCTGCTTATGTGGCTGCTGATTTTAGACCCCTACTCTGTTTTGGAGATATACAGGACCAGAGGACCAGAGTTGAACCTTAAGGAGTTGAATAATATTTAGAACACTGATTTTTGTGCCATGAAAGGATATTTTTCTTTAAACAACAACAAAGTTATTTTAAGAGAAAAAAATGTTACTTAGAAGTTAGATGAAGACAAACAGATTTGAAGATCTGCAGAGAGTGATTATGTATTTGGACTCATGAAATGAAGGTTGTGACTTTCACTTTGCAGTGGGACTCAGCAGCCTCCAGGGGAGGGGTCTCAGTCTTCTTAAATAGGCAGTTGTTAAAAGTGGTTTCTACCTGCCTTTCCTGGGGATTGTCTGATTTTGGACTGCTAGCATTACTGTGACTGTTTTAAATAGAAAAGGTACCTACATGTGATATAGCAATTAATTAATTAATTAATCTTAGGAGCAAAAAGCAGCTTTTAATGATGCCGGTGGCTCAGTGAGTGACTCCTGTCAGTCTTGAGAGCCCCAGATAGAATTTTACACTTCCTTATTTACCTCTTTTACATCTACGAAGCTTAATTCCATTGGAGTTTCCCTGGGAATATAGCAAGCAGGATATGCGCAAAGCAGAGCAGTGGAGAGGGGGAGAGCAAAGAGTTCTGGCAGGACTTTGTCTGGTGATATAGCAATTGATGTCATAGATACTGGCATCTTGATTTGAGCCCCCATGTACTTTTCCACTTTCTGTTCATGACACCCTTTCTTATTCAGTGCCACCTAAGAACATTCTGCAGAGTTCTAGGAAGTTGGACCCAGTGAACTTGTTTGCTGAAGCCAAGAAGTATGTGGAAATTGTTAGTTATCTGTATGCATCAAGGAATCACATATAGTTTTTATTAACAGCTTGCCATGTGCAATGTCAGTAATGCATGAGGAAACAGTGCAGTGAAGAATGTTAGGAAATCTGTAGCCCCTCTATGACAGCTGTCTTACTTGCCCTGGAAAGCATGAAGTCATGGACAGCCCAGGGTGTGGTCATGTTGCTTCAGAAAGTGACAAGAAGCTGAAAGATCTGTGTGGCAGAGCCCATGGTGATTAGTTATGAGTGGAGAGCCTTTTTATCTATTGCTGTGGTCACTTTGTAGCTCTGCGCTCCTTGGCCATTGCCCATAGGACTGTAGGATGATCTTGGCTGGCCGAGAGCATCATGCCACAGGCTAGGAAGTTTTTCCATAGTATCTTCTCGTAGATATTGCTGCTGCAGAGGTGACCCTGTGATCCTAGAGTTGGTGCTGTTGCTCTGTTTCATAGTATTGGACCATTTTTTAGAAATAACCCTAAGTGTTAATATCTTTTTTGTTAGAATTTTCTTCCTTTTGATAAATGTATCCCTATTTTTATGTCATAGCTTGAAATCAAGCTGAAATATAATCTCTCCTTCCTGATGGTGGGCCACATGGTGGTGGACTTCATTTAGTGCCTGCCACTGAGTAGGGTGACTGCTCGGGCTCCTTGCTGCACTGCAGGGTTTATTGTGATGCCTCTGGGAGTAGGTGATGTGGAATCCCATCTGTAGTGCACAGGAAGAATGCAGAGGCCACGGGGCTGTGGGTGGGGTACTCAGTGTGTCTGAGAAACTTCTAAACCTCTAGTTCCAGGTGCTCCTGTGGCTCAGGCCTGCCTGTGGGTCTGTACTGCTGTTGTTGCCCTTGGCCTTGTAGTGGCATGACCCTCTACCTGCTGGCTCCTTTGCTCCTACCTTCCTGCTCCCTCTCAAATGCCCTTCCCACTGTGCCAAGCTTCTTGATGCCTGTTGAGGCACAGCAACTGGTCAGTGGACTTTCTTGTGAGGTTCTGCCTGCCTTGTGCTCCAGGAGATCGCGTCACCCTCCTGCTCAGGTGATATTTGGGCTCCCTACACCAGCTTGTGTGTGCCCACTTGCAGTTTTCTGTTGGGTGAAATGAAGGTCTGTGGCATGGTCAGGTGGGCAGCAGGACTCAGAAAGCGTGTTGTCAAGAATATTTATTGTGGTTTTCTTTAGTGTGAAAAGTTTAGGATAGATTTGGCGCACTGAAGGGGGGATAATTAAGTGAGAATGCTTGCTGGTGATCTTAGAAACCACATGTTTTCAAGGACCTGGGAAACTTGATGGGCAGGGTGAGGCTGTGAGAGGATGGACCAGTCCAAGCTCAGGTCAGTCAGACCATATGACCTTGGTTGAGTTGCTGCTATATGCTGGCATCTTCCTCTGCTCTAAATAGGGCAGCAGAGCACTACCTTACAGGGTTACTTAAGGCCATAAGTTGTACATTCATGGTGTTTCAGACAGCACTAGGTACCTAGGACATGTTCATATGTCAGCTTCAATGATTCCCAAATATGTTAAAAATGGATACAGTGTAAACGAGCATGTGTATGTTCATACATAGTCATACACATGCTAACGCACACTGACACGTGCTCACTTACATCTTCACACACTCAATACTTGTACACTTTGTACACACATGGTCACACACCCTTGTGTACATATTCATATGGATCTACATATGTGTGTACTTGTTTACACATCATTCACACACACCATGTGCACATCTTCATGAATATATACTCAAGTACATGTTCACAGACATGTATGTTCATGTTTGTGCTCTCTGGTAGAGATATACTGAGTGCTGAAGGTAGTATCTTCTGAGATTATGGCTCATTTCTTACTATTTCGGGGTCTTTCCAAATGCTCTGCAGTGAAGTACTACTTTTCTATGATTAGAGAAAAATCTGCTAGATTATTGAAGAAGGTTCTAAGAAATTCTGAATCTTTTCTAAGGGATTTATAGTATTGAAAATGTGGAAGACAATGGAAATGAAAATAGTGGGAAGCATAAAGGTGGCTGGTTCCTAATATGTTAAAAAGAACCCGTGGGTTCAGATTTTTGGCCTTCACTCTTGCCACTTGTGTGGGTGCCCAGGCCATAGGGGTTACTGTGTAGCTCTTTGATGGTTGTGTGGCCTGACCCTGTGTGCTTTTCCTCCCCAGGTGGTGCACATGCACAAGCCACACTTCATGGCCTTGCACTGCCAGGAGTTTGGAGGGAAGAACTATGAGGCCTCCATGTCCCATGTGGACAAGTTTGTCAAGTAAGTCTCAGGGCAGGTAACAGTGGGAAGTGGTATGGATCTGTGCATTGGGTTGTGGTTCCCACTTTTGTCATTGGGACTCATCTGTGGATTAGATCACGTTGGGGAGTTAGAGTTTTCCACAGAAAGAAGGCATGGCTCAGATGTTAACAGTTACTTGCCTGCACAAGGGCAAGCATCTGTGGTCTGAGGCTAGAGGATATTGCCCTGGGGACCTGGCAGAGCAGTCCTTGTCACTGTGTGTTAAGATCATGCCTTGCCTGGCTGGATGCTAGCCAGCCTGCTGTGGTGGATGACAGGCAGGACTGGTTTCCATGCACCAGCATCTTGTCATAATGAGATTGGCAGCTTAAGCTGCCCAAAAGGTGAAATTTATGTCATTCAGGAAGAAGGAGCGATATGCATGGTGCCAGCTGCTATGTGCATCCCTGTGGTTCCTTAGAGATTCTGCCTGGTCCTGCCTGAGAAGAAGAGGCACCTGGGCCTCCAGGTGGTTCTGGAAAGTGGATGTGTAAAGGCACAGAGGGAAGCAGGTGCCCAGTTCTGAGTGCCTATGTCCAAAAGTGGGGACTCATATCCATGGTCCTCTTCTTCCTGTTCTGAATTCGAGCCCTGAAGTCTGGAAGCCTCTGTCTTCTCTTAGGCACTATTGCCCATTCTGTCTCTCTCAAGTCTTACTTCTGGAAACTTCTTGGTCATGATCAAATAGTCTTACCAGGCAGTGAAAAGCAAGGAGCCAGGTGGTCAGAGAATCCTAAATGCAGTTTCTGATCGGAAAATGGACTGAGATTCTAGAAGGATGATGAAACCACATCAGGCTTACATCAGGATCATTTCTTCTTCCTGTGATATGGCTCTGAAGGAAATCATTTAGGTCATGGCTCTGATCATATCCAGTGTCTTGGAAGTGCTTGAGAAAGAAGCATTGGTACAGGCATGTTGGAATAGGGTCCTGAGCATATGGCTCTGGCCTCTGTCCCCATCATGTATGAGGTACTCTCCTGGGGATCTTTGGTGTCCCCTCCAGCCCAGCCCTGGCTGCTACCTTTTCCTATCCCTTAGGTCCTATGAGCAGCCCATATAAGCTTGACAAGAAGAGCAGGAAACACTGCCACTAATGCTGAGTTGCTTCTGTTGATGAACAACATGATCTTCAAGGCCCCATGTCCATAGAAGGACACTGGGGCCAATGTGTCACAACTGGGAATTTTCTCCCGAACAACACATGACTGGTGGAACAACATTACAATATTTGTGCAAAGGACTGGCAGGTGGTATTTCTGCAGAAAATGATCCAGGATGATTGCACGCATCTCCTGCAACTGATCTGGCCTCTCCTTTCTGCCCTCTCAGCCCCATATATACCTGCTGGAGCCATGTTCAGGTGTGTGGCTTTCCTGGCAGGGAACAGGGCTGAGAACATGGCTGTAGTGTGTCCAGAGTTGAGAGTGTTCCAGCTTCCACCAAATCCACCCCCCTCCCCTCATGAATGGCTCTGAGTGGTCAACATGATTGACAACGAGGGCAGGAGTCTCTTGAACACCACCCAGGGTGTATGGGGTCTCTGGCAGAGATATGAAAATGTATAATGTAGTAGTCAGGGGAAGGGTTTGGTTGTCTGAGGTGTTTGACTGTCTGGATTTCTCCCCTGCCTGGATTACTTCTTTCTGAAGGCTGGTTTGCTCTTGGTAAGTGTGCAGTCCTTGGGCAAGGGCCAGCACCCTGGATATGTGTGTGGTTAGCCTGCCTCAGGGACAGTCAGCTGGCCATTTTCTGAGTCTGAGGTTTATGATCAGCATTTGGTGTATGGCTGGTTCTGGACCTCAGGCTGGTGTGGAGCTGGGAATGCTGTATTGGCTGTAGACAATGAGGGACGTGACCTCATGTGGAAGCCTTGCTTTGACTCTTCACGTTGGCAGTGATAAGCAGTTTCTCCGTGGTTCCCAAAACACCCTCTGGAGCAGAAGACAGCTCAGGCTGGGGCTTGTCTCAAATGAAGCCTTGGTGGTGTAGGAGCTTGGCCCCAGGGTGCTTCAGGGTGGCACCCAGCCCCTGGAGGACAGTGTGATGCCACTCCTCATCTGTGCTATTGTGTCATGCTTTCTTAGAGCAGTAGGGCACCCTTGACTGCATCCCAAGTAAAAGCTTGGAAGATATGCCTGCACATAAAACTTGCCTGTGACCTGTGTATCAGTTGATATCATTTGTTTGTTTATTGTGAAGTTGCCTCTGGCTAAAGGTGGATTTTTCTCTCCTGTGACTACCCATTCCTGTAAGTCCAAACAACATATTATCCAGAAAGCAATCAGTACTCTCACACTATGAACTTTTGTTACTGTATGTCTCTGAAACACATTTTCAAAATAAATTATGGCTAGAGGAAACATGGAAAGAAGGAGAACTTTTAGAGGGTGTGTCCATTAGAAATCTACCTTGCAGGCAGGTCTACAGAAATTCCAGTCACTGGGAACAAATATAGTGAATGATATTGTGTTATCTTTCTATAAGAATAGAATATAAATTAAAAAGTATGTGTTAGGCTGTTTTGGAAAGTGTTGAAGGAAATTTGGAAACGTTGTAGTGGGTGGTATTTTTTCAAGGGAACCAACACTACATAAAGTCTGTCTTCAGTGTCTTTGACAATGTGGGCTTGACATCCACTGTGGAAAAGAGTTCTTATTCCCTTGTCTAGACTCTGGGCTCCCAATGACTGCTCTGACCCATGATGTGGCAGAGCCTTAGAACTCCTAGAGCTGGTCATTGAAAGCCTCTAAGGTGTAAGGAAAGCAAGCCACATGCAGGGCTGTGTAGGGGTGTTCTGGATCTATGGTGGGTTGCTAAGCCTTCCCTGCATTAGACAATTCTGCTGTGTCCTGCTGTCCAGGGGCCAGGTGTTGGGAGTGACGCAGCTGGCTATGCTGAATTCCTACTACTTGAGGTCCTTAGCATGAAAAGGAGTTGTTTTTTGGGCTAAAATACCTGCAAGTTTCCCCAAAATAATCTATAATTTCAGGGCAGTTTTAAAGAAACTGTTAAGGCATTTTTCCCAACACTTAACAAACTAACACTGAAAGTGCTGTGGAAAAGCAAAGCATGAAGAACAGCTAAAGTGACCCTGAGGAAAAACGAGTGTGGTTCCAGCTAACACAGTTCCAAAGAATAATGAGGTGCCATTTCTGCCAGCCAGACCCCCACCCCCCACCCCGTGGGAACAGCTTGCATGGGCTGACAGGTATGCGGGGTGTAGAGTGGGATGCCTAGCCAGGCTTTTTCCCTGCTTCCTGTGGTACGTGGCACTAGAGCAGGACCCTGGGTGTCCTGAGTTGGGAAGGATGGAATTGCATCCTTACTTTTCTCCCCTGTGGCAGAACAAATTTCAGTTGTATAAAAGTAAAAATTTGAGAGTAAGCTATAGGAGAATATCTATATAGCTTTTTTTTTTTTTTTGGTATCGGGGATTGAACTCAGGTCCTTGCACTTGTGCAGCGGGCAGCCAAAACCACTGAGCTAAATCCCCGGCCCAATATATAGCTTTGAAATTGTAAGAAATTTCTTTAAAAGGGGGCAAAATAGTAGCACAATTCATAACAGTTAAATCTTTGAAGCAGGCTTTGTGTCCCTCAGTAGATGATAGGTAAGGAAAATGTAGTATTTACACACAGTGGAGTATGATTTTGTGTAAAGAAAGATAAACTTGAGTGGTTTATAGGAAAACAGATGAACCTTGAGATCATAATAATGTTAAATGAAGTAAAGCAGACACACAAGCTTAAATATCACATGGTTTCTTTTATATGAGAAACCCAAATTATAAATAAAGAGCAAAATAAAAGATAGGTAATAGGAAGTAGGGAGATAGATCTTCCTCAAATTAGGAGATCAAGAGATAGAGGGAGGGGAGAGAATAGAGATGAAAAAAGGAATTGAGATGTGTTATGCACATGTACCAATTCCACACAAGGAATGTAAACATTATGTACTGCAAAATGTACTAATAAAAAAGACATATATGACCATGTTAAAATTAACTGCATTGTTTATAAAGTGGCACTCTAAACAAAGAAGCTACACTGGAAAAATCACCTGTAGCACATTTTACTGACAGAAATTAGTATTTAAATATATGAGGAATTCCTGCAAGTTATTAAGAAAACTGCGCCAATTGGAAGAGTGGTTGATCCCCGTAGAGGATCCCATAGGGCACACATGCAGGCCAAGTGGCTGTCTTCTCTATGTGGTTGCCCCAGGAGCCTCTCCAAGCAGTGGCTTGCTTTGTTTTTGGCCCTCAGTGCAACTGTCCTGGGTATTTCCCTTCCCTGTGTGATGCTCACATGCCTCGTTACTATTTTTGTCTTAAACAGGTCAGTTAGACTTTAAGATTGAAAAGTGGGAAAAATTACCATCTATTTTTACCAGTTCATTTACCACTTTTAGTGCTTTGCTACTCATGTGGATCCCGTTTTTTATCTGGATCATTTTCCTTCTGCCAGAGAACTTTCTTTACCGTTTATTTTAGCACAAGTCAGCTGCTGTTGATTCTCTCAGCTTTTGTTTGTTTGAAAAAGGTCTTTGTCTTGATTTTTGAAAGACATGTTTGTTGGAAATAGAATTCTAGCTTGTTAGGTTTTTTTCTTCACCACTTTAAGGATGTCATTTCATGGTCTTCTGTGTTACATTGTTTCTGATGAGAATTTGCCCCTTGTTCTTATCTCAATATTCTTGTATATAATGTGCTCCCCCACCCCGAACTGCTAGATTTTTGTCTTTATAGCTGGTTTGTAACAACTTGATTATGTGTACTTTGGTTTGATTTTATTTTCAACTGGCGGGTTTATAATTCTAAGCAAACCTGGAAATCATTTGTCCATTCTTTCTTTAAATGCTGCTTTTCCTCTCTCCTTCCCCCTCGTCCTCAGACTCCTGTATGCTGATGCTGCCCATAGCCCCAGAGCCCTTCCCTTTCACTCTGCTTCTGTGGTGGGTTTGTGAGTCCCTGGTCTGTCCTCAGGCAGGTTTAATTTAACCTTAAATCCATCCAGTGTGTTTATTTCTAGTAGGTATATTTAAGCCCCCAAAATTTCCTTTGTGGTTTTTAGATCTGTCTGTCTTCATTACATTCGTGAAGTCTTAAGACTGTTCATATTTGTGATTGCTCTTTTGAGGTTCTTTCAGAAAATTCCATCATGTTTGTCCTTTCTGGGTCTGGTTCTGTTCATGGCTTTTTTTGAACGATTATGGGCCATGAGTTGGTCTTTTTTGCATATCAGGTAACTTGGATGTGATGCAGATAGGATTCGAGTTAGTTCAGTGTTGAGCCTTGTTGTCCTTCCTCAGAGCACTTTGACACTGTGTTTGCCAGCAGTTGGGTACCTGAGGGCCCACTGGCATCCATCAAGGCTCACCATTGTTTTTGCCTTTTCCTGACTCACATCCTGCTAGAGCTCAGGCCTTGCTCCTCCTACTGCCTGTCTCTTGCCTTTCCACTCATGGGTCCCTGTGTATGCAGTGCTTCCTCCTCAGGAAAGACAGAGTGGTCATCTGCTTAAGATTTGTGAAACATGAGAAGAAGACAGTAGGGCTGGAACTACATGCTGATGGATGATGGAAAAGCTGTGATAACTGTCACCACCCTCATCTTGGTCTGGAAGGAGCAAACAAGGGCAGGACTAGGTAGGCTCTGGCTGTGTGTTTGTGGGTGAAGGCTCCTCACCTGTCAGATCCTGTTTCTTATTAGGATCAAACAAAAGTGCCAGGAGACTGTACTCTTTGGAATCTCACACTTTCTATGGCAGGTGGCCTCTGCCAGTTCTCAGTATCCCTACCTCAGTGTCTCTATCCCTGGAGGCCTCAGGGTCCTTGAGGGCTGTGTGGAGGCCAGAGCTTAGAGCCTGAGCCAAGTGGCCTGTGGCCCATGTGCCTGGAACACATAATGGATCTCAGTTTCTGATGTGGCTGCCATCATGCCTCCTCCCTCCCTTCCTGTGTCCCACAGTTGATTAGTGTTGGTTTCAAGGTGTCTTGGTTACATTCCTGTCACTGTAACACAATACCAAAACATCCTCAACTTAAAAGAGGAGAGATTTATTTCATAGATTTATTTCATAGCTCATAGTTCAGTCCATACTTTGCTGGCTCCAAGGCAGGAACACGATGGCAGAAGGGCATGGCCAGGGAAAAGGTACTGAACCATGGCAGCCAGGAAGCAGAGAAAGAGAAAGAGCCAAGGAGGGAGGTATATCCTTCCAGGCCAACCTCCATGACCTACCTCTTTTGACCAGGCCCCACTTCCTAATAGCACATTTGGCTGTGAACTTATCAGTGAAGTAATCCACTGATGAGTATAGCACCCCTATGATTCAGTCACCCTTAAAAGCCCCAACTCTGAACACATGAACCTTTGAGGGACATTTTAGATCTAAACTATAATACCTGGTGATATAAAAATGGTGTTTGAACCACACCCTTGTACCCCATAAGGACACCTGTAAAATGGCAAGGTGTCAGTGTGCTTTTGCTTACTGAGCTTTCTTTTTTCCTTCTAGGGAACTATTATCAAGTGATGCAATGAAAGAATACAACAGGGCACGAGTCTACCTGGATGAAAACTACAAATCACAGGAGCATTTCACAGTGAGTCTCCTTCTGTTCTCTGGTGTCAGAGCTGGTCAAGGCAAACTTCTTTGACACTGGGTCTTCCTCTAAGCCAAGAGTTGGTCTGCATGCTCTCTGTTGCTAGCACAATGTGATTGGCCTGAGTTAAAATGTTACCACATCCTGCAGTCTGTTGAGTAGCCTGTTGAGTAGTTCCCATGGGCTGGTGGGGATGATGGGTATGGCGCAAATGAGCATTTCAGGAGTGCTCCAGGGCAGGTGCTGTTGGTTACCTTCTCAACACCTGGTACAGGAAAAGCTGAAGTGAGAACTTGGGTGGGGATAGCTAAGAAATAGAAGCTCTTGTCTTCAAGGTGTATGAAATAAGAGGGGACACTCAGCACCTCTGGAATTACACAGTTGAAAGATTGAATTGCAACCTGGCTGTTCTGCAGAGCTGTGCTGCTGTGCTTAGCCATCCCTTTGTGACCCTAAGCTGGCCTAGAGGCCAGGTCTGCTTCCTAGAAGGGCTGACCTACAAGGTAGCACAGGGGATTGGAGCAGAGCCTCTGTGGAGGTAGGCAAGATCTGGCTCTCCTTTACAAGAGTCCTGGGTCTGGTAGGATGGTGGCCCCCATAAGGTGCAGGAGCCTTGGGAGGTATGAGGTGCCAGGTGTGTGGAGGAATGGAGCTCTTTACAGGAGATATTTGGAAGGTTTTGACTAACTAGTTGTTGCTTCAGAGATTAACTTCCTCAAGCCCTGTCTCTGGGGAATCTTTAGGCCTCGTTGGATTGGTTAGTTTCCTCTGCTTACTTTCCCATGTCCTTCACCTCAACCTCTGTTGCATCATCACACTTATAGCTACTTGCTTATCTTTGTTTTCCATGAAGGGGAGTTCCTGCAGGCCCTTCTGGTCCTTGTCCTTCAGTCCATCCCCTGTCCTGGGAGCTTGGTGCAAGCACTTAGTTAGCTATTTCATTGCCTCATGGAGAGGCAGTGCTTGAGTGCTGGGGATGGGTGGAACAGAGATATACCTGCCTTCCCTTGGGGTGTGACTTTGGGATTCTACTGGGATTAAAGAACTATCTATAAAGATGTCAGTCTCTGGATTTGGGGCATTTGATGCCAGGTAAGTGACATTTTTATATTGCTGAGACCATCACATAACTGTAGACTCCTGGCATCTGGTGTTAATGAGCCTGCATAATCCATGCCCTTGTCACTTACAGCTGCCCTCTGCAACACCCTCAGGCCCTTCTCCAGGCCTGCCCTCCACCCACATGCAGAGGCAGCCTTGTCTGCAGCTCTGCTGGCTAAGGCGAGGCTGTAGGAGCTGGGGCCCTGGTCTCCCAGTGCTCAGGACACAGCCCCTCACCCACCCCCCTTCCTCTCTTTCTCCCTGTGTCCTTATCCTTGCTGACTTTGTCCTCCTAGCTCCGGGCTCACCCATCCTTCTCAGAGAAGGCAGCTTCTCTCAGTCCTTTCACTTTTCTCTGCCAGAATCCATTTTCCTCTCTTCTCAAGTGGGTTTTATACAGGTGAAAAAGACAAAACCTAGAAAAAATACACTGGCATCCAGGTATGGTGCCTCATTCTTATAATTTCAGGTGCTTAGGAAACTAAGGCAAAAGGATCCAAAATTTGAGGCAAGCCTGGGCAGCTTAGTGAGATGCTGTCTGTCTCAAAATAAAATTTAAAATAAAAAGGGGCTAGTGATGTAGCTCAGTTTAAGGCTCTGGATTCAATTCCCAATACCTCAAAAACAGACATACAGAAAAATGCACTCGCTGTGATGAACAGCAGAATAGATACTGCAGAAGTGGAGAAATAATCATGATGGTAGGTAACTCTGCATGGATAAAGAGGGGGCCACTCCTTGATGGTGGAGGAGTGTCCATATATAGGGAAGAGCCGCCTCCTGATGGTGGGTAACTGAGACGGCTGAATTGGTGCTCTCCACTGATGGTGGAACACTGTGTGGATGAGGAAGGGCTACCTTCTGATTGAGGACTGTGCAGGGATGAAGAGGTTCCATTTCTTGATGGTGGAGTACTGTGCAGAGATGAAGAGAGGCTGCCTAGAAGGTAGGAAAATATGCTGCATAATAAGGGGCTATGTCCTGATTCTGGAGGAATGTGGCTGGATGAAGAGTTACCATCTTCTTATGGTAGATGACTGTGCAGGAATGAAGAGAGACCACCTCATGATGGTGGAAGACTGTAGGCTTGAAGAAGTGCTACCTCCATGTGGTAGAGGACTATGGAGGAATGAAGAGAGTCTACCTCATGATAGTAAAGGACTGTGCCTGGGATGAAGAAGGGCCAGCTTCTGATGGTGGAGGACAGTGAAGGGTTGAACAGGGAATGATTTGAGATTTCCTTTCTTTTGGAAAGGATGCCAGTGTGGAATTGGGCCACTGGTTTCTGAGATGCTTGTATCTATATGGTACCCTATAGTACTCAGTGATGGTATTATGCCCATCTATTTTTCACTGGACATATTTTGAAATGTAAAATCTCTGATACCTGTGAAATACCAGGCTCAGTTGCATAGGGTGTTTGGAAAAGCTACCCTAAGGCAAATGTACCCTGTGGAGTCCCTGAGGCTATTTCCCTAGTTTCCCACATTACTGGTAAGTTTCTAGAAAATGGGCTGGCAGAAGGCTTGGGCATAAGTGTGTCATGTGATAGTTTAGCTCAACAATGAGTTGGAGTCATGGTGGGGCTCTTTGCATGGCATGTGGTATATCTGCTGCTCTCTTCTCTGGCTCAATGAGTCCCTGTGGTCTGGCTTCCTTTTCTAGTGAGGCATCCTCCTTGTGTCGCCTGCAGCTGTGGTTTTGTTTAGGACCCTTCATAGCTGGTTGAAAGGCTGTAGGGAGCCTTGATTAGCAGGTAATGTTTATGGTCAGGGCTGTTCCTTACTTTGGACACTGAAGCAGTAGTCTTTTATCATCCCTGGTTATCACTAACACTGTAACAGTAACGGTCACCTTGGAGCCTTGAGTGTTGCCACTTTATCCTTGTCCACTGTTCCTCTCAGTTTGGCATAGCCTTTAGTGGGGGCTTCTGAGTGTGCTGATAGAGAGGACTCTGCACCCCACGGGTCCTGAGCAGTGCTGGGTGGCATTGGCCAGCCAGGTGGCCACTCTTCTGCATTCCTCCCCAGAATAGTGCCCTCTGGCTTCAAGTGGAGAAAAATTTAATCTTTGTAAGATTGATGGTATTGGAGCAGTATTTTTAGCTGAGTCTAATTCAAATAATAGGCCATTAATTGAAAAAGGAAATTGAAATGAATTTATCTTGTACGTAAATGCTGTCATCATTACTAATAGGAATCAGAAAATAGTAGCCTGATCTCAGAAAGCTGTTGAGCTAAACTGTACGTCCCACGCATGTGAGCTGGTAGTAGGGGAGTTGGCATTTTGGCAGTGGAGGTTTGCTATTGGTGGCTTTTTTTAGGTCTGTGGTGAGAGGATCTGCTGCTCCTGTTGGTAGGGAGATAGTTGACTGCATTGTGGGAGTTTGGTGTGTTTGTGGTGGGGTGTGCTGCGCTGTTGGTAGTGTTTGTCATGTGGGTGGCCAGGTTCTATTGCTGGGCAGTCTCTGAGGGGCTTCAGGCAGGCAGACAACTTGCAAATGACCTTTGTTGCCAGGAGGTGGCGCCAGTGCAGCATCTGTAGCTAGTGTGCTCCCTGCAGGAGATGCCTGTAAGGGGATTTTGGTACTTAAATGGTGACATTGTTTTGTTTGCTCACAGGAACATTTATGTGTGGCTACTCATATAAGTAGGAAACTCATCTGCCTCTGTGCAAAGACTGTAAAGATGATCCATCCTTTCTCCCTGGCCTCCCTGGTGGAATTTTTCTCCGTAGTCTGTGCCATTGACCACGTCTACCTGCATTTGCTGTGGAAAGTTGGGTGTTGGAAGTCTGCTTCTCCAGAGGTGCTACAGTCTGGCGTGTTCTGGCACCAACACTGAAAAGCTTAGGTCTTTGTCTGGTTCCTGGATACATATGTGGATGTCTCCACCACTTGTACAGAGGATACTGGCCCAGAGCATTGGCATTAATGTGAGCTACCCAAAGGATATAAACAAGTGTGCTGTGTCTCAAGACCCCAGAAGTGCCTCCAACATTTCCTTCTAGTGAGGACCACCCTCAATCCACACAGCATAGAGGTCTCTGTGTTAGATTTATAATCCTGGCCCCCATGCTGTGTTGCTCTCTTTGCCCCAGCAACTTGGGATCGCCTATCATTGGGGTCTGCCTTCTTGGCTTCTCCCTGTGTCCCTCCCAGGCACCATGTGATGGGGAATCTGGTGACATGGAACTTATACTTCTGGGGACCAGATCGCTCATTATTGGGTCCTAGAATGTCCAGATGAAGGAGCTACATTGACTGCTCTGCACACTCACGTCCACAGGTCCTGCTCCTGGTGTAGCATCCAGAAACACAGAGAAGCAAATAAAAACAGGAGTCTGTTGTTTGGTCTTCTTTCTATGAGCTGGGACTGTGGCCATTACCTTCCCAGCCCTGTGTTTCCTGGTCCTTGCTCCTCTGTCTTCCCCACAGCCTTTGCACTGGCCCTGCTTACCTATCTGCCCCTTCCTTCTCCTTGTGGAAAGCCTTGCCCTGATGCCCTGGCCTCTTCCTGGAGCTCTTGCCTATTTTCCCCTTTCTGAGGGACTT